>NC_044976.1:131799934-131811504 GCF_008728515.1 Papio anubis | reverse complement strand
TTCCAGTCACACTGTAACTGGAAACGATGTTCCAAGCTCATGAGTCTTATCTCCCATCCAAATGACTGTTTGTCTAAGATCATTAATTTGATTTGCCAATTTTTGATTGGTACCAGATTGTGAATTCCACAAGGTTGTGGAATTGCCAATTGTCAACAAAGCTTACTATCTGAACAGAAGAGTGCAATGCAACTCCTGCCACAGTGGCTGTAGCTGTGACTGCAATTAATCCCATAATCACTGCAATTAAAGTAAAAATGAATCTTTTGGATCTACTTTAAATGCCTTTTTATACTTCAGTCAAAATATGGATGGATGGTGAGGCCTCCCATGGTCGGTCCATGGACACAGGGATCCACACGCCTTCTCTTGCTCTCACTAGCAGAGTACAGTGCTGCCAATCAAAAGTCGAATCAATGCAAGTAAACAATCTGCAATTTTCACAAGTTATAGTTTGGGAGTCTGGTTTAATAACTATATTTCCTATGACTAACATATAAGGGGGCTTTACACAACTTTGTAAAGGAACTGTTAGACTGGAATTTAGGTTGATAGAATAAAATGGCTTATAATATCTTGTTTCTATAGTTTGATTTCCAGACCAAATTCTAAGGCGGTATGAAGCTACAGTAAGCCTCCATAATTCTGGATGTTCAGGACCCAAAACAGGACTTACTATTTTTGGTCTTGAAGTAGAGATTCCCTTTTCTCCCCATATCCAAGGGTAGAAAGACTGTAATTTTTTGTGCTTATGTTTGTCTAAATTTTCTGTTAAGTCACTATCAACAGTTGGACTCACTAGTGCACTGGGACAGAATTGAGTTTGTCCTGCGCAATTGTGGTAGAATTGACCTCGAGGTGCCTAATCTATAACAGTTCCGAATGTATTGTTTTGTAGTATCACCGCACTATCGGCCACACATTCTTCCCAAACTAAATATTTTGATTCTTTGGAAATCTCCTTGGGGCAAGGCTTCCCTTTTGGCCTAAATTTTAATGATCTTTGATAAGAAAAGTCTTGTAAATAGTTTACCTGTGGTTTGAGTGACATTCCGCTTACCATGTGATAAGTAAATCTACTGGTGGGACTGAGAGTAGGTACTTCTACCAACCAATTTTGGATAGCAGGCATTAAACATCCTGGTGCTCTCCCTAGGCAAATAGGAGGATAACGATACCCAATGGAAATATTTATCATCATTCCTTCTTCCTCCGGTTTGGCAGGGCAACGATCATCTGCGGGACCAGGTACCCACACACTATTATTAACATATACTTCAATAGGATTATCCATCCATGTGACTGCCTGAATTAAGGGCGAGAAAGGCACATAGGCCCAGTAGGTATAATTAGCTGCAGCTGCTCCTGCAGGCATGGGGAGACTTACCACCGTTGATACAATCATTAAAGCTGTAAGCAGCATTTTTTCTGGGGTTTGTGTCACCTTTGTGCTAGTTAGGCTTTTTTCAGCTAACGGTGTCAGCTTCTTTAACTGTGCCCAGGTCGACAGCTCCGCCTTCTTGGTGCGTGGTGACTTCATCTGTTCTTCTGATATCACGTCTTGGTTCATCATGCGAGTCAATGGTGCTCGATTGCGGTGTTTCCATCTCCGTGGAGGCGCTTTTCTTTACATCTCCGATGGGGTTCATTGTAGAACTTCAAATGTCTAGTGTGTATCCAAACAGGAAGCTGATTTTCTCCTGGTGAAACACAAGCAAAACCTCTTCCCCAGGTTATCACCTTCCTTATTTCCCATGTCTTATTTTTGTTGTCTTTCCACCAAATCAGTTTTCCTTCATGTGGACTGTTCTTTTTACCAGTAAGATGTTGTTCTGCAGAAGTAGTAGTCTGATTTCTATAAATGTTTAAAAAATTTAAAGTATAGAGTGCTAGATTAAGCTGCATCTGAGGAGTGGTGCACTCCTTACTGTCTCTCCCTTCTTTTTGTTTAACTAACTGAGTTTTGAGTGTTCTATTAGTTCTTTCAACTATGGCCTGTCCTTGGGAATTATAAGGAATTCCTGTTGTATATGTAATATTCCACTGATTTAAGAATTTTTGGAAAGCTTTACTACAATAACCTGGTCCATTGTCAGTTTTAATTTTTTCTGGAACTCCCTTTACAGCAAAACAAGATAATAAATGTTTTTTAACATGGGAAGTACTTTCTCCTGTTTGGCATGTTGCCCATATGAAATGTGAATAAGTATCAACTGTTACATGAACATATGATAATTTTCCAAATGAAGGCACATGGGTAACATCCATTTGCCATAATGCATTAGGACACAGACCTCTGGGATTAATATTCTTTTACTATTTAAGTTTGGATCTCCTCTTAGGATAGAGAACAAATTTGACATGGCATAAGTAGGAATGCCTAGAGTTGGCTGAATCCAATTAATATTGCCTAACAATTTTTGAAAGTCATTTAATGTTTTTAATGTGTCTTTTCTTATTTCTATTTTTTGTGGCTTAATTTTTCTATTTTCTATCTGCATCCCTAAATAATGAAAAGGAGCAGAGGTTTGGATCTTATCAGATGCTATTGTTAGTCCTGCGTTGGCAACCTCTGCTTGCAGAAATGTGTAACAGTCAATTAATTTGTCTCTTGTTTCTGCAGCACATAAAATATCATCAATATAGTGAATGATATAACAATCTGAAAATTTGTCTCTAACTGGTTGAAGGACTTGACCTATGAAAGTTTGACAAATAGTTGGACTATTAAGCATTTCCTGAGGTAATACTTTCCACTGACTATTAAGCATTCCCTGAGGTAATACTTTCCACTGAACCTGGTGGCTGGTTCTTTATTATTTATGGCTGGTATAGTAAAGGCAAATTTTTCACAATCTTGCTCTGCCAGAGGAATGGTAAAAAAGCAGCCCTTTAGATCAATTATAATTAAAGGCCAGTCTTTTGGGATCATGGCCGGAGAGGGCAGTCTGGGTTGAAGAGGCCCCATGGCTTGAATTACAGCATTTACGGCTCTTAAGTCCATTAACATATGCCATTTGCCTGATTTTTTCTGAATTACAAATACAGGAGAATTCCAGGGTAAGAATGAAGGCTCAATGTGTCCTTTTTCTAACTGTTCCTTTGCTAATAAATGTAAAGCCTCCAGTTTTTGTTTCGGTAGCGGCCACTGATTTACGCATACCAGTTTTTCTGTTTTCCAAGTTAATGGAATGGGTTTAGGAGGCTCTACAGTGGCCACCTCTAAAAAGGATGCCCTATTCCTTTTCTTTCTTGATTTTTCTCAGTCTCAATTGGGACTTTAATGCCATTTTCATTTTTTCCTAATCCCTTTCCTGGTATATATCCCATCTTAGTCATGATTTTTTGACTCGTGGGGCCATGTAATGAAGCGGGCATAACGATTTCCGCACCTCATTGTTGTAATAAATCTCGACCCCATAGATTAACAGGAATTGAAGTAATCATTGGCTGAACAGTACTTTCTTGATTATCTGGCCCTAAACAATGTAAAATCATTGTACTTTCATACACTTCCGAAACTGTGCCTATGCCGACAAGTCTTGTAACAGCCTTTTGTTTAGGCCAATTTTTTGGCCACTGATTTAAAGCAATGACAGAGGTATCTGCTCCAGTGTCTAACAACCCTTCAAACTGTTTTCCTTGAATAATGGCCTTACACACAGGTCTGCTCTCAGAGACCTGACTTGCCCAATATGCAGCCTTTCCTGTCTGATCAGTGCTTCCGAACCCTCCTGTTCTTTTTTATCTCACTGTTTCCAACTTTAATATAAGGTAGGAGTAATAATTGAGCAATCCTGTCTCCTGGACTGGCACTCCAAGGAACTGAGGAACTAGTTGAATTTCGCCTTTATAGTCTGAATCAACCACACCAGTACGAATTTGAACTCCCTTTAGATTTAAACTTGATCTTTCTAAGATTAGTCCTACAGTCCCCTCAGGCAATGGGCCGTATACCCCTGTGGGGATTTTTCGTGGAGGCTCCCCTGGAAGCAGAGAGACTGCTTGTATGGTGCATAAATCTCCTGCTGTACTGCCATTTGTGGCGGGGGATAATTGCTGTATTGTGATAACTGGCTTATTCCCTGAGACACTTGTGGCAGTGGGGGTTGTTGTTCCTGAAAACCCTGAGGAACAAAGGGCTGAATTTGGAATGCCCCAATTTGTTGCGGGGCCTGAGGCTGGCCCCTCCTCTCGTTTCCCGACAGTGGTTGCCCATTTTTATCAAATTTAGAACGACATTGATTACCCCAATGTTTTCCCTTTTTACATCTTGTACATAGGCCAGGTGGCTCTTTATCTGTTGCTGTAGTAGTTTGAGTAGTTACATTTTGTTTATTTGAGACTAGGCAATTCTTTTTTAGATGACCAATTTGACCACAATTATAACATTTTCCCCCAAATGTTCTAACTTGTCCTCCTAAAGCAACTCCTGTGATTGCTTGAGCCATAAGCATAGCTTTATGCATAGCTCCTCCAATTCCATCACAGGCTTTAACGTACTCTGAGATTACATCTGATCCTGTGGGAACCCTTCCTTTTCATGGCTTAATGGCTGATTGACAGTCAGGATTGGCGTTTTCAGACGCCATCAACTCCACTATGACCTTACGGGCATTCTCATCGGTAATTGACTTTTGAGCAGCATCTTGAAGTCTTGCTACAAAATCAGGACAGGGCTTTTTAGAGCCTTGTCTTATTGTATTAAAGGAGGGGCAGGGGGTTCCTGGGTCTTGGATTTTCTCCCAGGCCCTAAGGCAGATAGCCCTAATTTGCTCAATGGCCTCATTTGGCATTATTACTTGTTGGTCAACAGTGCTCCAATTTTGACCTATTCCTAATAGATGATCTGCATCTATGTTAATTGGAGGATTGGCAGTCCTATTTCTTCGGACCTGTACTTGTGCCCCATTGCAGGGGCCTTTGAAAACAGTATGCTGAGAATAGATAGGGCTCAAGGACAGTATCTCCAATTGAACTTTTAATGAACTCCCGTAGGCGCCAAGAAGGCGGGCAGATAAGGAAGAGCATAGAGACAAGGAACTGAGTAGAAGGTTACATCTGGGAAAAGAAAGTTTGTTTTGCATTGCATTCTTTATGGAGTATAAATAAAGTGAGGTGGAGGCTTTGAGCGCGGGGCTGCCATGTTCTCTGTTTGTCTTTGTCTTTTGTGTCTGTTCATTCTCCACCACCCCCGGCACAGACCCCAATACCCCATCAATCCACCAAGTCTTAAATTGTAAAAATTGAGAGGGTAAGAGTGATTTTGCCAGAATCTCCCAATCATAAGGAATGAGTCTATGTGTAAGGAGAGTTGGGTCCATACTGTTTTACTCCCTCTTTCATTTCTTTTAGCATTTTTACAGAAAAGGACTGATATCTGGCTTCAGCTACGGGAGGCTCTCCCTCTTGGGCCCCTGCTCCAGGTGATCTTGCTTCTAATATTACTGGGAATTGCCACGCCTCAATATCTCCTTGTTTTCTTGCTTCATCAATAATTTTATATAATGCACTACCCTGTGTACTAGGCGGTGCTATAGGATTAAGTCTCATGGTGGGTGGCTGAGGATATGGCGCCCTGCCCTGTGGCGCTGGAAATGTTCCTGGCTGTCCAGAAGGATTTTCTGGGGGCTGCCGATACTGCAGTTCGGCTGGCAGCCAGTATTGATAGTCTACTGGTGGCTGGGTCTTATTTTCTACCGGCTGATATTGTGGACACTGTATTTGGATTGGCATTGCCATGACAGAGACTCTATCTTTTTCTATTTGATCTTCTTTTGGAGTTTGTACTTGTTTAACCTGCATTTGAGGTTGTAAAGTTACAGGCATCTGAGCTGCTGTAAGAGGAGTTGGCCATCGTGGTTTAGACTCTGATGGCTCTGCTAATTCTGGACCTTTTTCTTCTAATTTTAACGTTTCAGGATATGTTACCTCCTGTAATTGATTATCGTCAACATTTTGCGTTGACCGAGCCCTTACCAGCTCTGCTACACATTTACAGTGTGAACTTTCTGTTCCTTTCCGGGATTCTATCCCTGCCTCTTTTTCACAATCTACTGCACAGCTTTTAGGGACATCAGAAACTGGAAGGCTATCTTCTTCTGTTTGAAATGGTTCTAAAACTACTTTATTTATTTATTTATTTATTTATTTATTTATTATTTTTTTATTTTTTTGAGACGGAATCTCGCTCTGTCGCCCAGGCTGGAGTGCTGTGGCCGGATCTCAGCTCACTGCAAGCTCCGCCTCCCGGGTTCCCGCCATTCTCCTGCCTCAGCCTCCCGAGTACCTGGGACTACAGGCATCCGCCACCTCGCCCGGCTAGTTTTTTGTATTTTTTAGTAGAGACGGGGTTTCACCATGTTAGCCAGGATGGTCTCGATCTCCTGACCTCGTGATCCGCCCGTCTCGGCCTCCCAAAGTGCTGGGATTACAGGCTTGAGCCACCGTGCCCAGCCTAAAACTACTTTAATAATGACCCAATCATTCCATACTGTAAGTGGGATGATTTTACCTTCCCTACTTGCTTGTTTTAATTCTTTGCCAATTTTTTCCCAGTCTTTTAGATCTAAAGTTCCCTGTTTCGGAAACCATGGACAAAACTTTCTATTGTTTGAAATAGCGTAATTAGATTTTTGGTGGAGACTTTAACTCCCCCTCTCTTTAAGAGAATTTTAATAAAGCTGTGATAAGAGGCATATTTACTTTTAGGTTGCCCCATTGTTACCCTAGGTTCTTCCGAGCGCACAAGCTTACCGCAAGGCTGACTGCAGATCGCATTCTCGGGAGTCTCCTCACGACTTGTCCTCACGACCACTTCCTAGGGCCGCATTCTCTCACCTTTTAGAGAAAAAGCTCCTACTTTTGGGCACTAGATGAAGCGTGGCCTGCCCTTCCACACCCAGGGGTATCATTCGGGTGGAATGAGAGACTTGAGGAAAAGAAAATGAGATACAGAGACAAAAGTATGAGAAAGAAAAGTGGGCCTGTGGACCTACCAGCTTACAGAGGACTCCACACCGGCCCGGTTCCTGAGTTCCCTTAGTATTTATTGATAATTGTCTTTACCATCTTAAAGATAAGTGGAGCAGCAGGACAATAGGATCACTGAAGGAGAAAATTAGGCAGTAAGACATATGGACAAAGATCTCTGTGACATAAAATAAGTTCAAAGGAAAATGCTGCTGTGCCTTGATATGCATATGTAAACATCTCCCACAAACCTCTTTAGCAGCATTGCGCCCAGCAAGTCCTTTAGGCAAGTCCCACCTTATGCCATAAGGCGGTTTTCCTATCTCTGTGCAAATAGAGCATACAATTGGGTCTCTCACAGATGTTCCACTGCCCAGGACGGGCAGGATTTTTAACTAAAGTGCTTTTCGCCTCAGGCACTTGTTTAATAAAGATACATCCTACAGCCTGTAAAATCCATTAAACCTTGAGCTACAGCACATGTCTCTTGTAAGACAAGGCTGGGGTAGGGTCACAGATTAACAGCATCTCAAATATGGGAATAAAATGGAGTCTCTTATGTCTACTTCTTTCTATATAGACACAGTAAGAGGCTGATTCTCTTTTTTCTCCTCTACAACTGCATGCTGGGATTACTGCCTCATTAATGCATATGTAAGTCCTGAACTAATCTGTATGCCCTGGCTGCTCTTTTATTGGTGGGGAGGATGGGGGTGTTACAAGAGGAATGTGGGTGGGAATTCCATAAAAATTTGCTGTTGGAGTAGACGGGATCTATGATGGGCTCTGACTCCCTGGGTCGCGATGCAAATGAGAGAGAGAACTAAAATGGTGACGGAAAGCGTGGGGTGGCCCGGCCAATGAGACTGGCTTATGGTGTTGGGCTTAACACAGCAGAGGTGTGTCCCATACCTGTGGGTCGACCAACACTGGAAACGCTGGGGAGGGAGCTTAGGGATCTGGCTATGGCACAAAGGCAGCCAAGTGAGGGTGTGGATAGAGCCAGGGTGAGACGAAAGGGAATGGAAATAGATGCCTTGGAGTTTGGCAGATGTCTCATCCTGGGTAAGAGGGGGGTGGACAGGAGGGCATGATGAGGAAAGAGGGGTAAAAGCATGCATAGTCCAGGCAGCAATTTAACATTGGTTCAGTGAGGGCAGATAGCTTACTGGTCTACCCCAACCACTGAGATAGTGGATGCATTGGCTAGGACTCCATAGGCTGACAAACAGAATAGGTAGCCTCCGTAATACTGATGAGAAAAGAAATTACTTTACCTGCCATCTGGGAGTTATCCTAGGGCTCAAGCAGGGGTGACTGGTCTCCAAGTGTGGGCACCACAATGGCCATCCAGGTGTAGGAGCTGGAAGGAGCCTCCGCCTTGGAGGAGAGGCACCACGCTGAGGCGCAATGCCCGCCCTGGCTGGCGGGGCACCACAGATTCCTGGTGTCCTTCCTGTTGGCAGGCTGGGCACGGCGTGTAGAAGCGGGTGAGGGACGGGACACTGCTCTGCCTGGGCTCCAAGCCAGCTTGCCACTTAAAGCATGGACTAGGACGGAGTGGCCGCTTGACTTGGGGATACTGGTTTGCCTTACGTCCTGGTCTCCGATTTATAGTGCAGGAGCCCCTTAAAAGACTTTATCTTTGGTTTCCTTCTGCCAGCAAGTGGGTAACGAGGCTGGAGGGCAGCCACCAAAGCTTGTGCTTGAGGGCGGCCTCTGGTTCACTCCTGGTTTGTCAAGAGCTTCCGCTGCTTCTTCCTTCCCTAGAGTTAAAAACTTGAAGTTTCTCATTTGGATCTGGAGTCCTGAATGGGGTTTGAGGCCCATCTCTACTCTTTTTAAATTTTCGGATGTCAGGGGCTGAGACTTGGGAAGGCAAACAACCTGGGCACATGGCACCTGCCAGAGGGATCCCAGCTCAGTGCACTGGACAAGGCCTGCAAAGGCCAAAAGGAGGAGGATCTCACCCCAAATGCTAGCCAACTCTGTACCTTACCAAACTTGGCCACTTGCGAGGGCTGCCCTGCATGCCAGCTGGAGACACAGGAATATTCTCATAATGTCAGGTTCTGAGGCCAGTAGTCCCACCTCAGATCGTGATGGGATGAAGGTTCACCAATTGGCCAAGTGGGGAATTGGATCTGCATGGAAGAATGCCTCTGATGGAGTGAAGTAGAAATGGAGGAAGCCAACAGTGGATGTCTGAAGAGAGGGAATTTTGGAATGTCAGGGAAGGAATGGAAAGACCATGGAGCCAATTTGGGAGTGGATGGACGAATGGATGGAATGGAATGGAGGGAAGGGTCTTGAGTGGAAGGAAGGAATGGAGGGAGGGGAATGGAGGGGTGGAGCCGGTGGTGAGGAGGGCAACCCACCTCAGCCCCATCCTTGTTCTGGAGGTGAGTCCTCCCTCTGTTGTTGAGGGTGGAATGAGGGCTGAGAAAATGCTAGCTATGGACCTGGGCCACGAACATTAAGTGAGGTTCAAGTAGGAGAAGCAGTCCCAAAAAGTCTGGACAGAATGACTTCTCGATCACTCTCCAACTTTGGGATAGAACTGAAAGGTCTAGTGTAGGAAGACATAGGCTCATGATTCTGGCTGGGCTGAGATTAGTGGTCCATCTATATTTGTGGCCAACGGAGAGGAAAATTAACTTTTCTTGCTTGGATCCTGACAACTGAAAGGTTTTAGAATTCTGGAGGAGATAAACCCAAGGTGTCTCTGAGGGATTTGATCAGGAGGTCTCACTGCCCTGGCTTAACGGATGGTGCATTTGGGCAGTTCCTGCCACTGTTAAGATCTGGGACCCTGTGGGAGCCACTGAGAAAGTGAGGAGCAAACCTCAAGACGGGACGTCTCCTGTTTGAAGTTCTCCGCAAACAATTATAGGCCTGCCTCAGGTGGGCAAATGACCAGGAGGGATCACCAACGGAACTGGGGAAGGGGAACACCACCAAGGATGGAAGTACTCAGAGTGGCGGAAGGAGCCTGAATCAGATGCACCAGGCTGCCTCGGGAGCTGGAGTGGCTCAGAGGGAGGAGGGTCTCTGATCCCCCTGAGGGATGGAAGGGTCCTGTCAAACTGGCCCCTGAATCAATTCCTTGGAAAAGCCAAATAATTTAAATAGATGAGGCCAAAGAACATAAGAAAGTGGCAGTCTTTACTGGTAAATATGCACACACTTAGCTAGTCTCTGGTCCCTAGGAAGGGTCACACTTCCCTGCCTCACAACTTTGTACTGAAAATTTAAGGGAGGGTGGAAGGAGTGGACATGAAGGTGATGGGTGTCCCATAATGGGCAAGCTCAATCTCTCTGATTGACGCTTCCTGGCACATGCCTTTGTTGTACCTGCATCTTTTTTTTGAGATGGAGTCCTGCCTGCCCAGGTCAGGGAGTGCCAGTGCACATCCCTATTCACTGCAAGCCCCATCCCTGTCTGCCCATTCTCCTGGCCTCCAGCCTCCCAGGAGGCTGGACTCCAGAGCTTGTCCTCCCATGGTTTTGGCTTTTTAGGACGGGGTTTCACCCTGCAGCAATGGGATAATGATCTCCTGATTCCTTGTAGGATCCACCTGCCCTCAACTCCCAAAGGGTTGGAATTTGGTGGCATGATTAATTACTTCCACTTGTCCTGTCTTTTCCTTTCTTGAGACAGAGTCTCGCCCACTCTGAGGGCTGGAGGCAGTGGCCGGATCCCAGCTTCACTGTGTCTTCTGCCTCCTGGGTTTCCATTGTTCTTCCAGTTCTCAGCTCCTGGTGAGTTGACTACAGGGCCCACTTCACTGGTTTTGTATTTTGAGAGATGGGTTTCACCCAGAGCCAGATGACCCTCACTCCCTGCTGACTTCAAGATTCTGGCCTGGCCCCTGGAGTCTCCCAAAGGCCAGGGATTGGTGAGGCCTTGAGCCACCAGCCTCAGCCTCTTCTTTTTGAGATGAGTCCTCTCACTTAATATTTAGGTTTGGAGGCAGTGTTATCCTCAGCTCACTGCAGCTCTGCCTCCCAGGTTCACATGCCATTCTCCCTGGCCTCAGCCTCTCCTGAGTGCATGGAGATTACAGGTGCCCACACTGCCCGCTTTGAATTTTTAGAGATAGGTTTCACCTGGAGTTTGAGCCAGATGATTCCTGCATCTCCTGACTCTGGATCCACCACCTTAGGTCCTGAAGAAATTGAGAGGTGAGCTACCATGCCTTTGGGTCTAATCCTGTTCCACAGATTGATAGCCCCTGACTCCCTAAACTGGCGAAATTGCCGTGCCTGACTACCTGAAGCATGGCCAGGGATCCCAGAGGCCAAGTGTGCATCCTGGACCTTGAGGCTACTCCAAAACATTGATCACATTTTTCTCGGATCATATCTGATGGGCAATTGAGATCCCAGGAATTTAGATGGGCAACCCTAGCCTGTAGTCATGATCCTGATTGACGGGGAATCTTTACAGCCCTGGAACGAGATGATTGCTGAAATTTGGGACTTGTCTCTTCCCAGGATCCCCGATCTCTCAATGTTTCGAATTGAGGTATGATTTGGAATGGAATGGAATGGAATGGAATGGAATGGAATGGAATGGACCGGAATGGAATGGACAA
>NC_044976.1:131753704-131791030 GCF_008728515.1 Papio anubis | reverse complement strand
TTTCACCGTGTTAGCTAGGATGGTCTCGATCTCCTGACCTCGTGATCCGCCCGTCTCGGCCTCCCAAAGTGCTGGGATTACAGGCTTGAGCCACCGCGCCCGGCCTCTGTTTAGTTTCTACTTCAACTCCTTTCCCATCCCCACTTTATTATTGTTTTTATTTTCTGTAAGATGTATAGGCATTGAAACATAGAATCCTTACTGTACCTTTCTGACAAATCAATACATCCATATAAACTTTCCCTTTCAATTACAGAATTACTACCAGTTAACGATTATTAATGAACATGTGAATCACCTGGAAATATTTGAAATACAGATTTTGATACAATATGTCTGGGTTTTGCCTGAAAATGTGTATTTCTAACAAAGTACAGATCCATAGAACACATGGTAACTACAAGGTCTCTCTAAAGTGTGTAAAACTTGATGAATAAGGCCAAGCGCGGTGGCTCACGCCTGTAATCCCAGCACTTTGGGAGGCCGAGGCGGGTAGATCCTGAGGTCAAGAGATCGAGACCAGCCAGACCAACATGGTGAAACCCCGTCTCTACTGAAAATACCAAAATTAGCTGGGCGTGGTGGCACACGCCTGTAATCCCACCTACTCGGGAGGCTGAGGCAGGAGAATCACATGAACCAGGGAGGCAGAGGTTGCAGTGAGCCGAGATCACGCCACTTTATTCCAGCCTGGGTAACAGAGTGAGATTCCATCTCAAAAAAATCAAAAACAGAAACAAAAACAACTTGATGAATAAAATTAAGAAAAAGCGGGCCTGGCATGGTGGCTCACACCTGTAATCCCAGTACTTTGGGAGGCTAACCTGAAGGTGGGCGGATCACCTGAGGTCAGGAGTTTGAGACTAGCCTGACCTGCATGGAGAAACCTCGTCTCCACTAAAAATACAAAAAAATTAGCCAGGTGTGGTTGCGCACTCCTGTAATCCTAGCTGCTCCGGAGGTTGAGGGAGGATAATCGTTTGAACCTGGAAGGTGGAGGTTGCAGGGAGCCGAGATGGCGCCATTGCACTCCAGCCAGGGCAGCAAGACCAAACCTCCATCTCAAAAAAAAAAAAAGAGAAAGAAAAAGAAAAAGAAAAATTGACCTCAGATAAAATAACAAATCAAAACTCATGTGCAATATGTGACCAGTAGGAGCATTTCATCAACAATGTCTCACAGTCATATGTGACCTTTATTGAATCAGGCAAAGTTCAGTCATTTACACACCAAGTGCACATAAATTTCATGGTTTCCTATTAAAATTATATTTAATGCCTTTGCAAAATCTAACTCAGTTTTCTTACAAAATTAAGTAACAACATTTTATATGACATTTTAAGTTCCATTTATATTAAACTCAAACTTACATAATTTTGTTCAGCAGTGTGTGTGTGTACCACCGAATATTCTTTTGAGTTCCAGCATTTGCACAGGCACCACAGCTGAGAAGCACAGATTCTAGGTCTTTGTCTGTGAGACTGAGCCAAAAGTGGACGTTGTGTTCAACTGTTGAAAGGCATTTTTATTGCCTTCCTGACTTGACAATGATACATTTAAAAAGATAATGGAATGGATGTTAACTCTTGTCAAATAGATCACTGGCAATTTCTTCCTTATGCAGAGGTTGCAATGAGCCGAGATTGTGCCACTGGACTCCAGCCTTGGCGGCAGAGAGAGACTGTCTCAAAAGAAAAAAAAAAAAAAAGAAAAAGAAAAGAACAAAGATGTGTTTTCTGAAACACAATAGCCAAAAGTGAATAACTTGATTTTTAATAAATAGACCAAGGTCTTCTGTTGCAGGAAGTCAGGCACCCCAAACGGAGGGACCGGCTGAAGCCCCGGCAGAAGAACATAAATTGTGAAGATTTCATGGACATTTATTAGTTCCCCAAATTTATATGAGCTATCTCAAGTAGTCAAACTTACAGAAACAGAAATTAGACTGATGTATTTCATAAGCTGGAGAGAGAGTAAAAGGGGCAGTTAATGCTTCAGGGGTATTGAGTTTCAGCTTTGGAAGATGTGAAAATTGTAGAGGTTTGTTGCAGAGCAATGTAAATATACCTAGCACTACTAACCCGTACACATTAAAAAATAAAAGATGGTCAATGTTGTTTTTCTGACAATTAAAAATTTGTGAAAAAGTACTTAAGAGATTCAGCATAATAAAGTGTTCCTAAATTATCTTCAAATTACAAAAGTGTTTTGCTCCCACAAAATCACTTAGATTCTGTAATCCCCGCCAACATTTTATTTATTTATTTTTGGATATGGAGTCTCACTCTGTCACCCAGGCTGGAGTTCAGTGGCGCGATTTCTGCTCACTGAAACCTCTGCTCCCCAGGTTCAAGCAATTCTCCTGCCTCAGCCTCATGAGTAGCTGGGATTACAGGCGCCCGCCACCATGCCTGGCTAATTTTTAGTAGAGACAGGTTTCACCATCTTGGCCAGGCTGGTCTGGAACTCCTCACCCCATGATCCCCCCACCTCGGCCTCCCAAAGCTTTGGGATTACAGGCCTGCTAACATTTTATTTTTTAGAGGTTTGCTTTTCTCTTCAAATCTCAGGTGTCTTACTCAAAACACCACAGGCCAGAAAGGTTATGAAATGTAAAATATTAAAATAGTTGTCATTATATTGTTTCCATTTGTGAACAAGTGTGTGTCTGTGTGTGTGCGCGCGCACAATTTATAAACTGATGTAACCTTACACACCAGAAGGTTAAAATGAACCCCCAAGAGAGCCCGGCCTAGCACTGAGATTAGGCCCCGCCTGAAAGTGCCTGGAGGCACTAGTCTGTCACTCCTGCCTCATTCAGTGCACTGTATGGTCGCAATTTCTGTCATTCAAAGCCTGAGGGCGTGAAGCCTGGAGCCATATCCAATCAGAGCGCTGGAGTGAGAACTGCCCAATAAGGCGCGCAGCCGCAGAGGAGGGGGCGGCATCCGGGAATCTAGCGCGGCCTTGGCCTCTTGCTTCAGCCAGAGCCGGGTTAGGGCGTCACGGTCCTGCTTCCCCCTCTCAGGGAGGCCTCCGTGATTCCTCCACAGCCTCAGCCTCCGTCACTCTGTGACCAGCGGGTATTGGGTGATTCTAGCTAAGACTTCGCGACACCCTCGAAACCCTGAAATGGTGAGTGTGCCGGGCAGGGTGTCCCGAGGCTGGGAGGGCCTCGTCGGCAGCGGCGGGAAATGGCGGCGGCGGGACCGAGTCTGTGAACGGAGTCCCCGCTGCCGCCGCTCAGCCCTCTGTCCTCAGTCCCCTCCGGTGAGGGACCCGCGCTCCTGTCGGTCCCCGCACGGCGGCTCTGCCCAGCCTGCAGCCCTCCTCGTTCAGCTCTGCGACCGCAGCCCCGCACCTTCCCCGGGCTGTGGGGTGAGGAGCTCACCGGGAAGACGCCGGCGCGGCGTGCGCGGGCACGTGTGGGAGGAGCTGTGGTCCGGGCTCCTGTCCCTACTTTACCCGGTTCCGAATGAGATGGAGGCCCCGTCAAAACATAGAGTTCATGTGAGGAAACAGGACTCATTAATGGGACAGCGCCGGCCATGGCTCGTGGTTTGGGGGCTGCCAGCGGGTCTTGAAGGAAAGGCTTTTGTGAGGTGTGTGAGGAAGGGAAGCCATTCACCCGCCCGCCCCAACTTTCCACCGGTCCCCTTGCCCTGAGCGCCTCCTCCGCGTGGCTGTTCCTGAGCGGCATCTTTTAGAATACGCTGGTGTCGTGTGCACAGCGCTTCGCTGGGTTCTGTGAGTGGTTCTGCCACATTATGGAACTTGAGGAGGGTGTGGGCGCCCCTGGTTTGTTGGAGACGTTCAGAAATGAAGACGGGTGTCCAGAGGCAGGGACTGGCGTCTGCAGGGGGGCAGTTGCGGGAAGAGCGCTGAGCTTGTGGGTCTGCGCTGACTCTGGGTGGGGTCGTTAGTGAGTGGCTGGACACCCCGTTGGGGTTGGAGCATTGACGGGTGTTGAGGAAACTCCGCACGTTTTCTGTCAGAAGAAAGACATGGCTGAGCCTGGGCTGGAGGGAGCCTGGTGTCTGCGGGAGGCGCGCCTGGGTTCTGCACATGCGCTGTCCCGCTGGGCACTGTCCTGTTCCTCCAGGTCTCCTCCCGGGGAGAGGGGACTGAGAACTCAGAGGAAAGGAGTTCTGACAAACATCCCTTCCCTGCACCCTGCTGCCAACCCCCACCCAATGCTAACCCACTCCTGAGCGCGCCCACCGGGTATTCGCATGGCCTCACTCCTCCCAGTACAGGGTTCCACCCTCAGGAATTGTACCTATGGAAGCTTTGCTCCTAGGTTGTTCTGCCAAGAACCCACACAGTGCCCAGAAGACTCCTGGCTCATTTGAATCCCAGACACTGGATCTGTAGCAGGAACCTGTTTCCTTCCCCCATTCAGGCTTCTGGACCACCTAATCCTAATCTCTGCCTTTATAGACACAGCAGTCAGTCAGATGGTAACCCTGCCTCGGACTGCACTTGTAGCACAAACCAGTCTTTTAGTGAGTCCTGCCCTGCCCCCTCCCATGACTCTTAATAGCACCTTTCTCTCTTCTGCCATTTTCTTTTCTTTATTTTTGAGACGGAGTTTCGCTCTTGTTGCCCATGCTGGAGTTCAACTGCACGATCTTGGCTCACTGCAACCTCCGCTTCCCAGGTTCAAGCGATTCTTCTGCCTCAGGCTCCCGAGTAGCTGGAATTACAAGCATGTGCCACCACGCCTGGCTAATTTTGTATTTTTAGTAGAGACGGGTTTCCTACGTATTGATCATGCTGGTCTCGAAATCCCGACCTCAGGTAATCCGCCTGCCTGGGCCTCCCAAAGTGCTGGGATTATAGGCGTGAACCATCGCGCCTGGCCCTCTGTTTTTTTTTTGAGACGAAGTCTCACTCTGTCGCCCAGGTTGGAGTGGAGGGATGGACTTAGGCACACTATGTGCACAGGAAAGAGAATTTGAGGAAGAAAATAGCAGAAGAGCGGCTGGGCGCGGTGGCTCATGCTTGTAATCCCAGCACTTTGGGAGGCCAAGGCGGGCGGATCATGAGGTCAGGAGTTCGAGACCAGCCTGGCCAATACCAGCCTGGCCTACAAAGGGCTGCAGGCGCCTGTAGTCCCAGCTACTCAGGAGGCTGAGGCAGGAGAATGGCGTTAACCTGGGAGGCGGAGCTTGCAGTGACCTGAGATCACGCGGTTGCATTCCAGCCTGGGCAACAAGACTGAAACTCAGTCTCTAAATAAATAAATAAATAAAGAGGTAAGAATTTTTGCTCTTCTGCCTTTTCCTAAAGCTGTTTGAAAACTTTTTTTTTTTTTTTTTGAAACAGAGTCTCGCTCAGTCTCCCGGGCTGGAGTGCAGTGGCACAATCTCAGCTCACTGCAAGCGCTGCCTCCGGGGTTCATGCCATTCTCCTGCCTCAGCCTCCCGAGTAGGTGGGACTACAGGTGCCCGCCACTACGCCCAGCTAATTTTTTTTGTATTTTTAGTAGAGACGGGTTTTCACCATGTTGGCCAGGATGGTCTCGATCTCCTGATCTCGTGATCCGCCCGCCTCAGCCTCCCAGCGTGCTGGAATTACAGGCGTGAGCCACCGCGCCAGGCCTGTTTCTTTTTTTTTTTTTTGAGACGAGTCTCTGTTGCCCCAGCTGGAGTATAGTGCCCTTATCTTGGCTCACTGCAACCTCTGCCTCCTGGGTTCAAGCAATTCTCGTGCCTCAGGCTCCCAAGTAGCTGGGATTGCAGGCCCGCACCACCACGTCCAGCTAATTTTGGTATTTTTAGTAGAGACGGGGTTTCACCATGTTGGCCAGGGTGGTCTCGAACTCCTGACCTCAAGTGATCCCTCCACCTGGACCTCCCAAAGTGCTGGGATTTTAGGTGTGAGCCACTGTGCCCGTCTTGAAAACGTTTATATTTAAGTATTTTATCTGCTTCTTTAAAATATATATAAATAAATTTCATCAATTAAATAGGACATTTGTTTTTTTTGAGTCAAACTTGCCTTTAGGACCTGGAAACTATTGGTGTGAAATGTAAATAGCAAGAACATACACCCTATCCCACAGTTTCTGTAGGCACCTAGGAGGCTGCCTTCAGCAGGTATTTAGCTCCACACTGGAAATTTAACTCCTGTCATGAAGATGTTGGAAGTTTATTTTTTCTGTGAATATTACCAATTAGAAAATCCAGATGACTTCTCAAATTACTAGGTGAAATTACAATAAGCTGTATATGACAAATGGTGCTGTCATGTCTTCTGCTTGAGAATTAATTATGGTGAGTTTCTGTGTTTGCAGTCTCTTAGATTGCTTGTGATGCACACCACATTTTGGTTTATTATGTACCAAAACATTTTCTTTTCTATTGTTGTGTACAGTTTTTTAGGATTGGAGATGATTTTGCTTTTAGTTATGTTTTCCACACACCGTCTGGAATCATCAGACATTATACACAAGTGCTATCTCTGCTTCACTTTAGAGAAAAACCTTTCTCAGGATTCCACTCACAACCCAGAATTTGGTGGCAAAGTGCAGCAAAGTGCTCGCCAAATCTGGAAATAGAATGGTCTCTCCTATTTGAGATCTGCAGTCCCTTCTATAACAATTATACTAGATTTCTACAAAAATAACTTTTTAGTACTGCAATCAGTTATTCCTCCTTTGTCAGTGTGCCTGGAATCTTCAAATCTGACACTGATTCCGTGATCATGGGGCCCATAATCCCAATCAGGATCCCACATGTGCATTGATTAAACCTGAGAACTTCAACTGCCTTCTCCCTTTGCCCAAATGCCCACAAATGTGCATAGCTCACCAGCCCTCCACGTCTTAAATGTGCAGTTCCAAATTCTGAATTTATAGTCTTGGGGTTTGAGAGAAGGATAGAACTTTTATCTGAGAAATATAAGTTATTTTAATCAGATACAGTGATGTGTTAAAATGAGACCACAGTCATGTACTGTTCCCCTCTTTGAACTATTTGTCTTTTGAAATTGTGTTCTATTGCCACAAATGGCTGTAAATTAACCTAATAATGTCATAGTGGACACTATAACCCACACCTTATAAATTAACAATGTATATAGCCAGTCACTAACCACTTACTTCCATAAGGCAATAAGAATTTCTGATGACTTTCTATCCGTTCTCTCTCTACCTTCCTTTTTGCCTTTAAAAATATACTCATAACTTCTAGTTGGAGTGTATATTCAGGGCAGCTTTATATTCCAGCATTGCTTCTTCAAGCTTTGGCCCAAATAAACTCTCTACTTATGGTTTACCCCAGGATTTTCCTTTTAGGTCAAAATATTCTTCAGAATGTGTTGGGCCTGGCATGGTGGCTCACGCCTGTAATCCCAGCACTTTGGGAGGCTGAGGCAGGCAGATCACAAGGTCAGGGGATTGAAACCATCCTGGCCAACATAGAGAAAACCCGTCTCTACTAAAATACAAAAAATTAGCCAGGTGTGGTGGCACGCGCCTGTAATCCCAGCCACTTAGGAGGCTGAGGCAGGGGAATTGCTTGAACTTGGGAGGTGGGGGTTGCAGTGAGCTGAGATGGCACCATTGCACTCCAGCCTGGCGACAGAGCAAGACTCCATCTCAAAAAACAAACAAACAAACAAACCAGAATATGTTGAAGGTGCCTTTATGAACAATCTTTCCTCCGGTTGTACTCCACTTGCTGTAACCCCCAAGAATGCTGAGGCAAGACTCCATCTCAAAAAACAAACAAACAAACAAACCAGAATGTGTTGAAGGTGCCTTTATGAACAATCTTTCCTCCGGTTGTACTCCACTTGCTGTAACCCCCAAGAATGCTGAGGCACATTGATCCTACCTAGAATCTGCACATAAAAGCTGACCTCTGCCTAGGATTCATAAGACAGGGCTAGACTTTGGGTTGAAGACATACAGAAAACTCAGAAGACGTTTTCTGCATCATGAGAGGTCAACGTAGACATCTTAATCCCCACTTTCAGAGTGAAGCCCTTTGAGTTTTCCAGATCTTGTCCAGTGACCTGCTGTAGTTGTGTGGGAGGCTTCTGGTATGAACACAATCCTGTGGCAGAATCTGTTAAGTGTAAACAAGCACTTTAGCAGTGGGGGGTCAGGGCCACAAAATAACCAGAGCCATAGTCACAACTATGCCTCCCTGTAAACTGTGTTATTGGAGTAGAGTACTTTTGTCCTTCGCCTTGCCTCAGAGTTACCTGATCAGGGACAGGGGCTTTCACATCTGGATCTAGGATCTGCAGCTTCACCAGGGCTGTTCCATTTTCTGTTTGCATCCCACAAATTGAGCCTGAATCTCTCCTGCCTGGATCACCATGGGGACATCAGCCCAGGGTCACTGGGGACACTCACCAGCATCTGTATTTGAGACATCTGAGGATATCCTGTGCAGACTGGGTCAGTCTGATGGCAAGGTCTAATTCTGCTCCCATTTTAGAGGAAGAGAAATGACTCACCCAGGGTTTGTTCCTCCCTTCACAGAAAGAATCTCCTTGGTTTATACCCAGATAAGAGTTGCTCCAGTTCTCCAGTTTTTTGGTGAAAAATGAGATCTGGATTCTCAAACTGATTAATAAGCTAATTGTTTCTATTTCATGTGGTCATTAGAAAAAGAGATGAAGCAGTCATGGTCCCTACCCTCAAGCAACTTGCAGTCTGGAGCACATGAATAATGGTTGAATTCAGCATCATGTGCTCAGTACAAAGACGGACACTGTACAGGAGACTTAAACTTCATTTGGGTTACTTTCCTTTTATTGTTTTGTGAGTTTTAATGCCACCACCTGAAGAGAGTATTCACTGACAGAAGAGAAGTTGTTATTGTTAGTACTGTTTTTACCTTGCTAAGAGTAAGTGTTTGGCTTCTAACATAATTGGTCTAGAAAAACAAGGGTTTTGGTTAAATTCCTTGTTGTATGTTATGAAAGACACAGGGGAGTGGATAAAATAGATTAAAATTTCACAAACTCTGGGAATCAAATTTCTCTAGGGCAGCCTTAGAAAAGACAGCTGAAAATACTTAGCGGCATAGAGAACAGAAGCCTGGGGCCCACTCTCTGTCCTAACCCTGCTCAGATCCACCCTGTGCTGAACCTTGTCCAGGTCTGGCCCCGCACTGAAATCTCTCACAGAACTGCTTTGAGGAGATCAGTGTTTGGAGTGGCTGCTCCTACCACCTCTCCAGAGCTGGTGCTCCCAATTTCCTGAAACACAAAAGCAGATAAATTGGGAAAAGATACATACTTTTGGGCCTGAAATTCTTTTTTATAAAATTAAAACCAGTGTTTCTAGAGACATCTCATCCAGCAACCTGTTCTCCATGCCTGTAGTTTGTGTTTTTTTTTTACAAGTCTTAAAGTAAATACACAAAAATTCCTCTGAATTGCACTTAAAACTTCCTTTCTGTTTCTTTGCCATCTATTTATATTGAGCTATTCTTCTATACATTAAAAAAAAAAAATCAGTAGTACGAAAACAAAGGAAATGGAAATTCTGGGCCCTGCATTTAAATCCTGGGAAGTATTGGATACTTAGTACCCACCTCCCAGGATGTTACAAGAATTAACACATAATATGAATGTCCCAGCACAGTGCTCTGTGACATACTCCTGAGCACATAGTACATGCTCCATAAATATCGCATTAATGCAGGTGCACATGTTTTTCTTTTCTTTCCTTTTTTTTTTTTTTTTTTGAGATGGAGTCTTACTCTGTTTCGCAGGCCGGACTGCAGTGGCATGATCTCGGCTCACTGCAACCTCTACCTCCTGAGTTAAAGCGATTCTTCTGTCTCAGCCTTCTGAGTAGCTGAGATTACAGGCGCATGTCACCAAGTCTGGCTATTTTTTATATTTTTAGTAAAGACAGGGTTTCACCATATTGGCCAGGTTGGTCTCGAACTCCTGACCTCGTGATTCTCCCGCCTCGGCCTCCCATAGTGCTGGGATTACTGCGTGAGTCACCAGTACCGGCCCACATGTTTTTCCAATGCAGAGTTAGACATTGACACCATCTCCAGCCTTTGTAACCATTAAAGGGCCTGCAGAGAATGCTATGCTTCAGGATGATTGGTGGTCTTGTCTTGGAATGAAAAGTATTTGTGTTGGGGTAAGGGACTCTGTGCTGTGCCTGCTTTCTCTAGCCGAGTAGTGCTATAATGGATCCAGGTGGAGGAACATCAGCATTAACAGGAGACTTGATAAAAGTCGCTAATTCATGGACTGTTTTCAAAGCTGCAAAATTTTGGTACAGTGAGGCCTAGGACATTAAATAATTTATATGCACATTGAAGCTTGAGAGACAGTGCTTAGCTAAGTGACTCTCAGCCCAGTCTTCCCCTAGGGTCACAATTTGAAGTTAAATCATCACGTATGCCCTCCCATCACATCCTGTCTATTGTTCTGGGTGGAAACGTTTCTGTTTTTTAAATTAAGTTACTCACATATTATAGCAAGGCCAAGGTCAAGCATGAGGACTTCCAGATACTTTCATGAGAGGTGAGTTCAACCTGTTTTCCAGGAGGTCACAGGGCCTACTCTGCTTGGTTTTGGTAGGGGCAGGTTAATGTAGCCCATTATTTTTATTGCAGCAACAGAAACTGTTGGAATGCCTTCCTTTTTCCTCAGAGCTATAGAATACTTTAGAGAATATTACTGTGTTGAAAGTTATTTTATCAGATAATCCCAGTCACATGTCAGAACTAGTTCTCTTAACACATTTCACCTGTAGTCAAATTAAGACCTCTCTCACTTGATACATATGTATTTTCAGGAACCCTTAACATTCAGGGATGTGGCCATAGAATTCTCTCCAGAAGAGTGGAAATGCCTAGACCCTGCCCAGCAGAATCTGTATAGAGATGTGATGTTGGAGAACTACAGAAACCTGGTCTCCCTGGGTGAGGATAATTTTAATACATAATTCCTAATACTCCCTCAGAGTTTTATTTTCTATTTTTGTAGAATGTCTTTTGAGATATATCTGTATCTATATAAAAATGTGTGTGTCTCACACACATATATAAGTTGTATATGTATATAGTAAATTCTTAACATTGGTAATAGAGTCTCAGAAACTGTAAGTGAAGCAACATATCATTTAAGAAAATGAATTTTAGGGCTGGGCACGGTGGCTTACGCCTGTAATCCCAGCACTTTGGGAGGCTGAGGTGGGTGGATCATGAGGTCAGGAGTTTGAGACCAGCCTGGCCAACATGACAAAACCCCGTCTCTACTAAAAATACAAAAAACTAGCTGGACGTGGTGGCAGGTGCTTGTAATCCAGCTACTCGGGAGGCTTAGTTGGGAGAATCACTTGAACCTGGGAGGTGGAGGATGCAGTGAGCCGAGATTGCACCACTGAACTTCTGTCTGGGTGATAAGAGCAAAACTCAGTCTCAAAAAAACCAAAAAACAACAACAAAAAAAGAAAACTAATTTTAGCAAAGTTTAATTGATACAAACAAGAGTTATGTTTGGTATATAGCAACATTGCTTCATTTAAAGTTGCAGTTTTCAAGAACCTGTTTTGAACATTAAGTGAGGACTTACTGTATAGCTGTGTTTGTGTGACATGGAGTTTTCTGATAAATAAAAATTGTTTGAGTATCTTTAATGTGTACAATGTAATGATTTGATAAGTATATATTTTGTGATATATGCATATTTTATTGCAAAAATATAGTCAAGTTGATCAACACATCTATTACCTCAGATAATGATTTTTTTTTGGTAATAAGAACACTTAAGGCCTAGTGTCGTAGCAAATTGTAAGCATACATTACAGTATTACTAATTATAAACAGAATACTATTATGCTAATCTAATGCTAATGTACATTAGGTTACTCAGACTTATTCAACTTATAACTAAAAATTTGTACTCTTTGAACAACATCTCCTCATGTTCCCACCCTTAGGCTCTAACAACCACCATTCTACTTTCTGCTTCTATGAGTACATTTTTAAGATTTACCCATCTATGTGACAAGAAGCAGTTTCTTTGTCCCTCTGTGTTTGGCTAATTTCATTTAGCATCATGTCCTCCAGGTCTATCCATGTTGTAAATGGCTAGATTTCCTTTTCTCTTATGGCTGAGTAGTATTTTACTATGTATATATATATACTCCATATTTTGGCTATTATAAATATACAATGAATATGGGGCTGAAGATATTTCTTCAAGGTGTTAATTTAATTTCCTTTGGTAGTATGGCCAGAAATGGTATTGCTGGATTATATGATATGTCCATTTTTAGTTTTTACTGGTTTTTATGATGACTTTTTCAATTTACATCTCACCAACAGAATACAGCATATATGTTGTATGTATGTCTTTGGGGAAAAAAATCTAACCTTTTGCCTGTTTTTGAATGGGTTATCGTTATTATTGTTTTGCTTTGAATTGCAGAAGTTTCTTAAATATTTTGAATGTGGATACTAACTTTTTTTTTTTTTTTTGAGACAGTCTTCCTCTGTCACCAGGCTGGAGTGCAGTAGCACGATCTTGGCTCACTGTGATCTCTGCCTCCTGGGTTCAAGTGATTCTTCTGCCTTAACCTCCCAAGTAGTTGGGATTACAGGCATGCGCCACCACTCTTGGCTTATTTTGTATTTTTAGTAGAGATGGGATTTCACCATGTTGGTCAGGCTGGTCTCAGTCTCCTGACCTCAAGTGATCCTCCCGCCTTGTTCTCCCAAAATTAACTTGTTATCAGATATATCACTTGCAAATATTTCTATCCCGTAGGGTTTTTAGAAATTTTGTTTTCCTTTGCTGTGAAGAAGCAGTTTACTTTGATACAATCCCACTTGTTTGTATTTTTGTTGTTGTTGCCGTGCTTTTGATGGCATATCAAAAAATTATTGCCAAGACCAGTATCAAGGTTTTTCCATGTTTTCTTCAGGAGTTCTAAGGTTTTTGGTCTTACATGTGTTTCATTTTGAGTTAATTTTGGGGTATGGTATAAGAAAATGGTCTACCTTTGCCAGGCGTGGAGGCTCACGCCTGTAATCCCAGCACTTTGGGAGGCCGAGGTCAGGAGATCGAGACCATCCCAGCTAACACAGTGAAACTCCGTCTCTACTAAAAATACAAAAAATTAGCTGGGCGTGGTGGTGGGTGCCTGTAGTCCCAGCTACTCGGGAGGCTGAGGCAGGAGAATGGCGTGAACCTGGGAGGCAGAGCTTGCAGTGAGCCGAGATCGTGCCACTGCACTCCAGCCTGGGCAACAGAGTGAGACTCCGTCTCAAAAAAAAAAAAAAAAAATGTACTTTTATTCTTTTGCTTGTGGCTTCTCAGTTTTTCTGGCACCATGTATTGACAAGCCTATAATTTCTGTATTGTATATTCATGATCCCCATCCCAAAATTCGTTGACCTTGTATGCATGGATTTGTTTCTGGGCGCTATTCTGTTCATTGGTTTTTGTATGTGTATTTATGCAAATGCCATATTCTTTTGCTTACAATAACCATTAAATAAAGTTTAAAATTAAGAAGTATGATGCCCCAGCTTTGTTCTTTCTCACGATGGCTCAGGTTATTTAAAGTTGTTTAAGGTTACACTTAAATTTTACAATTGTGTTTTCTATTACTGTGAAAAATAACACTAAAATTTTGATAGGGATCCCATTTGAATCTACAAATCACTTTCGATAATATACTTTGACAATATTAGTGATCCTAATGAAATATGTGTTTGTGTCTGCTTCAATTTCTGTCATTATTGTATTTAGTATATACATTTATTGTTATACATTAGATTTTGTGGCTTATTGTATTTAGCGTATACATTTTTTTATTTCATTGGTTAAATTTATTTTGAATTTCTTATTTTTATAGTGTTGTAAATAGAATTTTTTCTTGGAAATTTTGTTGTTACTTTATGGAAATGAAACAAATATTTGTATGTTGTGGCAGGTGTAGTGGTTCATTTTTGTAATCCCAGCACTTTCAGAAGCCAAGGCATGTGGATCACTTGAGCACAGGAGTTTGAGATGAGCCTTGGCCTCAGAGTGAGACTCTGTCTCAAAAACATGCACAAAAAAACCCCACAAGTATTTACATGTTGATTATGTATTCTAATACCTTAATAAATGCATTTATTAGTTCAGTTTTTGTTATTCTACTCTAGGATTTCATATATATGCATGATCATATTATCTACAAACAGTAAAATTTTTTCTTATTTTGCAAGCAGGAGAGCTTTGTTCTTTTCCTTGGCTAATTGTTCTGATACAAACTTTCGGTAATATGTTAAGATAGAAGCTGTGGTCCTGGAGGCATGCTTGCAGATCTTGGATTCAGCTGTGGTCCCTGAAGCAGCCCTGTGTCTATATATTTTAAGGAGTTAACAGTGATTTACAGTTTTCTATAATCTGTTTTTTGGCAGGTAAACATCTCCTTTTGTTGGGTCCCCAGGCTGATGAGATTACCTCTGGGGTTGCAGAGAAGAAGGGTTGTAGCTGGGTCACAAGGGTGATGCTGGGTCTGCTGTGGGGTCTGCTTTTGATGGTTGTGTTACCAGAGATTTGGACAGTCATAGATTCTTTCTGGGCCCTGGAAAGATTAGATTTCCTTGAGGACATTAATCTATATGGCAGGCAGTAGGATTGGGTTTTGAAGTTTGTCTGCATATTATAGCCCAAATACCAGGTATATAAATGGGTTTGGCTTTTACTGACTACCTGGGAACAGTTTTTTTTTTTTTTTTTGTGACGGAGTCTTGTTTTGTCCCCCAGGCTGGAGTACAGTGGTGTGAACTTGACTCACTGCAACCTCTGCCTCTTGGATTCAAGCGATTCTCCTGCCTCAGCCTCCTGAGTAGCTGGGACTACAGGTGCAAACCACCATGCCCGGCTAATTTTTTTTTTTCTTTTGAGATGGAGTCTCACTCTGTCACCCAGGCTGCAGTGCAGTGGTGCAGTATCAGCTCACTGTAAGCTCTGCCTCCCGGGTTCACGCCTTTCTGTCTCAGCCTCCGGGGTAGCTGGGACTACAGACACCCGCCACCGCGCCGGGCTGCTTTTTTGTATTTTTAGTAGAGACAGGATTTCACTGTGGTCTCGATCTCCTGATCTCGTGATCCACCCGCCTTGACCTCCCAAAGTTCTGGGATTACAGGTGTGAGCCACTGCGCCTGGTATGCCTGGCTAATTTTTTGTATTTTTAGTAGAGACGGGGTTTCACCATGTTAGCCAGGCTGGTCTTGATCTCCTGACCTCCTGATCCACCCACCTCAGCCTCGCAAAGTGCTGGGATTACAGGCTTGAGCCACCGTACGCGGTCCCTGGAAACAGTTTTTGCAGGTCTCTGTGGGCCTCTGAGTGTGTATGAGTGGCCACGGACTGTGACTACAAATGACTTGAAGTGAGTCATAGGACTGCTTCAAGGAGCACAACTGAGGCCAGGATCTGCAGGCCTGTCTCTAGGGCCATGACTGGGTGTGTCTTCCTGCAAGTCTCTTGACGGGAAGGACCACTTCTGGGCTATAGCTGAGATTGAATTTGAGAGAAGTTATGGAACTGCTTCATAATCCTCAGTAAGGCCAACCTCCATGCACCATTTTCTTGTCTGTAGCCATGTCTGTGGGCTCTGGAGTTGGCCACCTGGGAGAGGGCCTGCTTTTTCCAAATAACCCTTCCTTGGTCTTTAACTCCACTGAGGTCTCGCAACCCTAACTGTAGGCAAGCACCATTGTACTTATGTTTTGTAGGAATTTACTACCTAAAATATCTTATGTAAGTGGAATCATACACTGTCACTTTGTTAGTGTCTTATTAAATAATGGTGTCTAATTAAATACTGTCTTATTAAAATAATGGCTTTAAGATCTATCCTTATTGTATGATCTGAAAAGATATTTTCATTTAAGTCTAAAGAAGTTTTCATTGTATGTGTAAGCCACGTAAGCCACATCTTTTTTTTTTTTGAGACGGAATCTCACTCTGTCGCCCAGGCTGGAGTGCAGTGGCTCGATCTCGGCTCAGTGCAAGCTCCACCTCCTGGGTTCACGACAGTCTCCTGCCTCAGGCTCCAGCTGGGACTACAGGCACCTGCCACCACACCTGGCTAATTTTTTTTTTTTTTTTTTTTTTTTGTATTTTTAGTAGAGTCAGGGTTTCACCGTGTTAACGAGGATGATCTCGATCTCCTGACCTCATGGTCCGCCCGCCTCGGTCTCCCAAAGTGCTGGGATTACAGGCATAAGCTACCATGCCCAGCCAAACCACATCCTTTTAAATTATTCATCTCCTGAAGGATGTTTGAGGTTTTTCACTTTTTGGCTTTTGTAAGTAATATGGTTTGGATCTGTGGCCTCCTCATTCAAATCTCACATTAAATGGTAAGCCCTAATGTTGTAGGTGGGGCCTGGAGGGATGTGATTGGATTATATGGTTGGCTTCTCATGAATCGTTTCGCACCATCCCCTTTGGTACTGTCTTTGCCATAATGAGTGATTTCTCCTGAGATCTCATTTTCTTTGTTTTTTTTTTTCTGATATTCATCGCAGTTTAATCTAAAAATGAAATTTCTACAGAAACAGGAACTATTTTAACAAAGAAAAAAAATCCCTCATTCAAACTTCTTTGTAGTGGTAATGGCTGCAGAAAACTACACTATCAACAAGCTTTGCTTTATTAACTCAGATGTACAAAATCTAGAAAGCAGATGAAAGTGAATTATTTCTTCAACATTTTAGTAAAACTTCTGATAATCAGTTCAAAGCAAATACAGCACATGACAACTCAAGCATAAATCAAGACGGAGAGCCTGGGGAGTTTGATGTCTTAAATTTTCCATAAAGGTATCATTGCAACATATAGGATTTCCCCCCATATTTTAACCTTCCCAGTTTCAAAGGAAAGTAAAGGGAGTGGATTACATGTAGACAGCATGTGTGCAAGTGCCCACACATGCAAGGTGGCAGGTAAAGTGTCTAATTCCTTCTTCCCACCACCCAAGTCTCACTTCACAGAAATCATTAGGTAAAGGAAAACCAATGAGGAGTACCGCAGTTTTAATAACTGAGGCTGAGGCAGAAGAATTGCTTCAACCCTGGAGGCGGAGGTTGCAGTGAGCCAAGATCGTGCCACTGCATTCCAGCCTGAGCGACAGAGTGAGACTCCATCTCAAAAAAAAAAAGAGACAACAAAATAGATAAAAGAGAAATAACATATGACTACCATTTTGTTCATTGTTTTCTGAACATTTAGTAGTTTCTGTTTTTCTTTCATGCTGTCTTCCCTTGTGTAGTGTTGTTTTTGTTTTGTTTTTATTGTTATATGCTTTGGTTCCCTGTTTTGTGTATCTACTACAGTGTTTTTTTGTGTTTTTTTTTTTTTTTTTTTGTAATTTCCAAGAGATATAAAATATCTCATAAAAGTGTAGCTTGGCCAGGTGCGGTGGCTCATGCCTGTAATACCAGCACTTTGGGAGGCTGATCACAAGGTCAGGAGATCAAGACCATCCTGGCTAACACGGTGAAACCCCGTCTCTACTAAAAATACAAAAAAATTAGCCGGGCATGGTGGCGGGCCCTTGTAGTCCCAGCTACTTGGGAGGCTGGGGCAGGAGAATGGCGTGAACCTGGGAGGCAGAGCTTGCAGTAAGCTGAGATCGTGCCACTGCACTCCAGCCTGGGTTACAGAGCGAGACTCCGTCTCAAAAAAAAAAATAAATTAAAAAAAAATTTAAAAGCCTAGCTTAACATTCTAACTTCTTTTTTATCCACATAGGGTCTTGCTTTGTTTCCCAGGCTCTAGTGCACTGGTGCATTCACAGCTCAGTTCAGCCTCAAACTCTCCAATATCAAACAATTTTCCCATCTCAGCCTGCCGAGTAGCTGGGATTACAAGTACATGCCACCAGATCCAGCTAATTTTTTTGGTATTTTTTTTGTAGAAACAGGGTTTTGCCTTGTTACTCAGGCTGGTCTTGAATTCCTGGGCTGAAGAAATCCACCTGCCTTGGCCTATGACTATATGGGCTATTTTTGGTTCTATATGATATATAAAGTAGTTTTCTCCAATTCTGTGAAGAGTCAATGGTAGCTTGATGGGAATAGCACTGAATCTATAAATTACTTTTTTTTTTTTTTTTTGAGACGAAGTCTCGCTGTGTCACCCAGGCTTGGAGTGCAGTGGCGCGATCTCGGCTCACAGCAAGCTCCGCCTCCCGGGTTTACGCCATTCTCCTGCCTCAGCCTCCGAGTAGCTGGGACTACAGGCGCCCGCCACCACACCTGGCTAGTTTTTTGTATTTTTAGTAGAGACGGGGTTTCACCATGTTAGCCAGGATAGTCTCGATCTCCTGACCTCGTGATCCACCCGCCTCGGCCTCCCAAAGTGCTGGGATTACAGGCTTGAGCCACTGCGCCCGGCCTGAATCTATAAATTACTTTGGGCATTATGGCCATTTCATGATAACCGATTCTTCCTATCCATGAGCATGGAATGTTTTTCCATTTGTTTGTGTCCTGTCTTATTTCCTTGAGCAGTGGTTTGTAGTTCTCCTTGAAGATGTCTCTTACATCCCCTCTAAGTTGTATTCCTAGGTGTTGGGGGCCGCACCGGGGGTGGTGGAGAATGAAAGAACACACAAAGACAAAGACACACAGAGAACATGGCGGCTGCACTCAGAGCCTCCGCCTCACTTTATTTATACTCCATAAACCTCACGTCAGCAGAAAGAATGCAATGCAAAAAAACTTTCTTTTCCCACATGTAACCTTCTACTCAGTACCTTGTTTCTATATTCTTTCTTATTTACCCGCCTTCTTGGCGCCTACGGGAGTTCATTAAAAGTTCAGTTGGAGATACTGTCCTTGAGCCCTATCTATTCTCAGCATACTGTTTTCAAAGGCCCCTACACTAGGTATTTTATTCTTTTTGTAGCAGCTGTGAATGGGAGTTCACTCATGATTTGGCTCTCTGTCTATTGCCTATTATTGGTATATAGGAATGCTGTGACTTTTACAAATTGATTTTGTATCCTAAGACTTTGCTGAAGTTGCGTGTCAGATTAAGGAAATTTTGGGGTGAGACAACTGGGTTTTCTAAATATACAATCATGTCGTCTGCAGACAGAGACAACTTGACTTCCTCTCTTCCTATTTGAATACCCTTTATTTCTTTCTCTTGCCTGATTGTCCTGGCCAGAACTTCCAATACTGTTTTGAATAGAAGTGGTAAGAGAGGGCATCCTTGTCTTATCGTGGTTTTCAAAGGGAATACTTCCAGCTTTTGCCTATTCAGTATATTGGCTGTGTTTGTCATAAATAGCTTATTATTTTGGGATACATTCCATCAATATCTAGTTGATTGAGAGTTTTTAGCTTGAAGGGGTGTTGAATTTTATCGAAGGCCTTTTCTGCATCTATTGCGGTAATCATGTGGTTTTTGTCATTGGTTCTGTTTATGTGATGGATTATGTTTATTGATTGGCATATGTTGAACCAGTGTTTCATCCTAGGGATGAAGCCAAGTTGATCATGGCAGATAAGCTTTTTGATGTGCTGCTGGATTCATTCGGTTTGCCAGTATTTTATTGAGGATTTTCATATCGATGTTCATCAGAGATAATGGCCTGAATTTTTTTCTTTTGTTGTTTCTCTGCCAGGCTTTGTTATCAGGATGATGCTGGCTTCATAAAATGAGTTAGGGAGGAGTCCCTCTTTTTCTAATGTTTGGAATAGTTTCAGAAGGGATGGTACCAACTCCCCTTTTTACCGCTGGTAGAGTTTGGCTGTGAATCCGTCTGGTCCTGGCTTTTTTTGGTTGGTAGGCTATTACTGCTTCAATTTCAGAACTTGTTACTGGTCTATTCAGGGATTCGACTTCTTCCTGGTTAAGTCTTGGGAGGGTGTGTGTGTCCAGGAATGTATCCATTTCTTCTAGATTTTCTAGTTTATTTGCGTAGAGGTGTTTATAGTATTCTCTGATGGTAGTTTGTTTCTGTGGGATCAGTGTTGATATCTCCCTTATCATTTTTTATTGTGTCTATTTGATTCTTCTCTCTTTTCTTCTTTATTAGTGTTTCTAGCGGTCTATTTTGTTGATCTTTAAAAAAAAAAACTAGCTCCTGGATTCACTAAATTTTTTAAAAATTTTCTCCAGTTCTGCTCTGATCATAGTTATTTCTTGTCTTCTGCTAGCTTTTGAATTTGTTTGCTTTTGCTTCTCTAGTTCTTTTAATTGTGATGATAGGGTGTCGATTTTAGGTCTTTCCTGCCTTCTCTTGTGGGCATTTAGTGGTATAAATTTCCCTCTAAAGGCTGCTTTGGCTGTGTCCCAGAGATTCTAGTAGGTTGTGTCTTTGTTCTCATTGGTTTCAAATAACTTATTTATTTCTACCTTAATTTCGTTATTTATCCAGTAGTCATTCAGGAGCAGGTTGTTCAGTTTCCATATAGTTGTATGGTTTTGAGTTTCTTAATCCTGAGTCCTAATTTGATTGCACTGTTTTCTGAGAGACTGTTATAATTTTCGTTCTTTCGCATTTGCTGAAGTGTGTTTTACTTCAGTTATGTGGTCAACTTTAGAATAAGTGCAATGTGGTGCTGAGAATAACGTATATTCTGTTGATTTGGGGTGGAGAGTTCTGTTGATGTCTGTTAGGTCTGCTTGGTCCAGAGGTGAGTTGAAGTCCTGAATATCCTTGTTAATTTTCTGTCTCGTTGATCTAATATTGACAGTGGGGTGTTAAAGTCTCCCATTATTATTGTGCGAGAGTCATCTCTCTTTGTAGGTCTCTAAGAACTTGCTTTATGAATCTGGGTACTCCTGTATTGGGTGCATATATATTTAGGATAGTTATCTCTTCTTGTTGCATTGATCCCTTTACCATTATGTAATGCCCTTCTTCTTTTTCTTTTTTTTTTTTTTTGAGACGGAGTCTCACTGTGTCGCCCAGGCTAAAGTGTAGAGGCATGATCTCGGCTCACTGGAAGCTCTGCCTCCCGGGTTCACACCATTCTCCTGCCTCAGCCTTCTGAGTAGCTGGGACTGCAGGCGCCCACCACCACGCCCGGCTAATTTTTTCTATTTTTGTAGAGATTGGGTTTCACTGTGTTAGCCACGATGGTCTTGATCTCCTGACCTCGTGATCCATCTGCCTCTGACTCTCAAAGTGCTGGGAGTTACAGGCATGAGCCACTGCGCCTGACCCCTTCTGTTTTTGATCTTTGTTCATTTGAAGTCTGTTTTATCAGAGACTAGGATTGCAACCCCGGCTTTTTTTTTGCTTTCCATTTGCTTGGTAAATACTCCTTCTCCATCCCTTTATTTTGAGCCTGTGTTTGTCTCTGCACATGAGATGGATCTCCTCAGTATGGCACACTGATGGATCTTGACTCTTTATCTAACTTTCCAGTCTGTGTCTTAATTGGGGCATTTAGCCCATTTACATTTAAGATTAATATTGTTCTGTGTAAATTTAATCCTGTCATTACGATGCTAGCTGGTTATTTTGCCCATTAGCTGGTGCAGTTTCTTCATAGTGTCGATGGTCTTTACAGGTTGGTATGTTTTTGCAGTGGGTGGTAACGGTTTTTCTTTTTCATGTGTCCTTCAAGAGCTCTTCTAAGTCAGACCTGGTGGTGACAAAATCTCTCAGCATTTGCTTGTTTGTATTATTTTTCCTTCGCTTATGAAGCTTAGTTTGGCTGGATGTGAAATTCCGGGTTGAAAATTATTTTCTTTAAGAACGTTGAATATTGGCCCCCACTTTCTTCTGGTTTGTGGGGTTTCTGCAGAGAAATCTGCTGTTAGTCTGATGGGCATAACCTGACTTTTCTCTCTGGCTGCTCTGAACATTTTCTGTTAGCTATTTTTTAGATTTTTATTTTTATTTTTTTTTCTTGAGACGGAGTCTTGCTCTGTCACCCGAGGCTGGAGTGCAGTGGCACAATCTTGGCTCACTGCAGCCTCTGCCCCCTGGGTTCCAGCGATTCTCCTGCCTCAGCCTCCTGGGTGGCTGGGATTACAGGCACGTGCCACCATGCCCTGCTAATTTTTGTATTTTTAGTAGAGATGGGGTTTTGCCATGTTGGCCAGGTTGGTCTTGAACTCCTGACCTCAGGTGATACACCCGCCTTGGCTCCCCAGAGTGTTGGGATTACAGGCGTGAGCCACCACACCTGGCTTGGATCTGTGTTTTATTGTTAATGGTTCCTGGAGCATTTTTAGTTTCCTTTAGTGCTGTTATGTTTGCCTGATCTTTCATAATTTGTGAAGCCTTGTTTTGACGTCATTGCATCTGAAGGAGTAAATACACCATTCTGTCTTTATAGACTAGTTTTGGGAGGTAAATATCTTCTCCTATTGGATTTCTGGACTGATGAGATTTCCACTGAGATTGCAATAAAGTGCTTCGGATTCAGGTCACACAACTACTACGGGGTCTGCAGTGAAATTCATGCTTGGCAGACCTGTTATCTGGGCATCAGACAGTTGTGGATTCTGTGTATTTTCTGAGAAGACTGAACTTTCTTCAAGATGTTGACCAGTATGACTGGCACTGAGGAAGAAAACCCTCCAGTTATATCTGCAGATTAAGGTGCTGATACAATCAATGGAGCAGGTGTGGCTCCTCCTGTGTCGCTCTTGAGAGGTGTTTGGAAATGTCTAACCTAGTCATTGGACAAGTTCCTAGATGAGCAGTACTGACCCTTGATCACAGCTGCGAGGGTGTGGAACGATTCACAAGGCTGCTTCAGGATACACAGCTGAGAACAAAGTCTTCAGGTCTGTTTTGGGGTTCATGGCATTTCTCCCTCCAGATTTCTGGGGGGGCAGGACGTCTTTCAGACTCTAAGTGACAGAGACCAGAGCGTGGTTATGTGACTGCTTCACGATTCACAGTGGGAATGAAGTCAGCCAACATGCCTACAGGGGCACATATACGTGTGCTTTTTGGCAGGTCCCAGGTTAGGAAAAACTTCTGGACTTTGGTTGCATGGACTTGGAGCCAGGTTATAGTGCCACGTGAAGACCCACTGTCAAATAAATACTGGCAAGCCTACATCCAGGGGCACAGATGGATGTTTCTGTCTGTGGGTGTCTGGGCAGGATTTCTTCCACACCATGACTGACATGTGCAAAGGGTGGATTTGGGGCTAATTCGGAGACCACAGATAGAACCAACTTCTAAAGGCCTTTCACCTGAGGCATAGGTGTCTTGGTTTAGGTGTCTTTGCAGATGGTTCTAGTGGCAGGAACAAAACCAAATGGTCTACAGCTAAGCCTACAATGAAAATTGGACATATTTTATTTTGTAGCTGTGACCGTGATGGGCAAGCATGCCACTCAAACAAGGGCATGTCTTTTCAATACGGCCCTCCTCAGTCTTGGGTTCACAACCCTTGACATGGATTCCAAGGCTCCCATAAAGTGCCCTTTTTCAGGACATAAGTGCTGCATTTTTGTAACTGTAGAAGTTGTGCGTAGAGAACCTCCTGCCATCTTACTATGTTTTCAGTTCCTGATATATTCTGTGTCAAATTTATCAGATTTCAAATTCACATTTCTGAAATAAAATGCTCACATTTACACATTGTGTGTAACAAATAAATGTACTGAAAAGGCTCATTCTTATTAGAGCATTTTTTAATTGAGATGCATCCTTTTTGTTTTTGAGACAGAGTCTCGCTCTGTCGCCCAGGCTGGAGTGCAGTGGCTCTGTCTTGGCTCACTGCAAGCTCCGCCTCCCAGGTCCACGCCATTCTCCTGCCTCAGCCTCCCAAGTAGCTAGGACTACAGGCGCCCACCACCATGCCCGGCTTGCGTTTTATATTTTTAGTAGAGACAGGTTTTCACCGTGTTAGCCAGGATGGTCTCAATCTCCTGACCTTGTGATCTGCCCGCCTCGGCCTCCAAAAGTGCTGGGATTACAGGTGTGAGCCACTGTGCCTGGCCGAGATCCATTTTTTTTAAACTGCTGTACATTGCATGTAAGGATTCAAAACACCAGATCTTCGTAAGTACACAGTCACAGATGAAAACTGTAGTTATTTAAAGGATTGTTTTTATGGTACATCTATATTATATTCAGTCTTTTATAGGTCAGAATTTTTTATTTTTATTTTCAACTCTGTTTTACTGGGGAGTGTTTTTTCATGTAGGTTCTCCTTATTTATTTATGATGGAGTCTGGCTCTGTTGCTGGGCTGGAGTGCAGTGGCATGATCTTGGCTCACTGCAACCTTCGCCTCCCAGGTTCAAGCGATTCTTCTGCCTCAGGCTCCTGAGTAGCTGGGACTACAGGCGCCCACCACCATGCCTGGCTAATTTTTGTATTTTTAGTAGAGAGCTTTGTCTACATGTATGCTTAATATTTTAATTGCTGCCGAAGCAGGATTGTAGCAGTGGCAGGGGAGAATACTGTAGTAGAATATCACCAAGGAGTCCAGCACATTTGTATGGTGAATGGAATTAATGGCCACCCCCAAGTGTATTTGTGTCCATTGTAGGGGCAGGTGTCACGACCCGTAGGATCCACATATCCAGAGGGCCCCCCAGGGGACTGCAATATAGTTACTGTAATCATAGTGTACTAATGTGTAAGTAGGAAAGAGATTGTGTTTCATTAGGGACAATATTGTTGATTTGGAGTATATATTGACAATTATCTGGTGGGAGAAACCCAGAGTAACATTAGAGGAGCCATTTACAGTCTCCAGACAAAGTGGGGGAGTGGGGTGCTATACAGAATCCAGCCTTCAGCACAGCGGGTTCCCAGTATATACCTTTCCAGGCATGTTGGTCAGGATACCAAGGCGTTTGATGCAAGGTGAAGGTGGAGTTCACTTTTCACCTGACTTGGGCATAAATTGATTGCTTGGTTTGGTCAGAGGAAGTCCAGGTTGGATTGCAGTTGTTGTTGTTGTGGCCCCATTGGCAGTGACAGAGCCATTCGGAAATGTTGGCAGGGACAATTCTCCAAGGTAGCTCATTCCTGGTGGCCTCTGGCAACTCTCCTCATAGCCAACATTGATTGTGGTTGGCTTCTTCTACAGTGGTGGCTGCCCAGCTGATGAACTTATTCTTGGCCTCAGGCACAAAGACACAGGTGCTGACTGTTAGTAGATAGTTATTACATTATAATGCCTCTCACCGCAAGGCTTGAACATGTTGTAATCCATTCATTCACATTCAAGTTTTCAGTTGTGGTGGAAATTTTGGCTTGTTGATCTGCCTGCTGATTAAATAGTCTGTCAAGAGAAAACAGAGACACGTGAGCATCAACATGGAAAACAGTGATAATGGTAGTGTGCACCAGGATTCAGGTATCTTCCCAGTATTTTTTTCCCCAAACCTCTTTATTCACAATTAACCGTTTGTTTTGTTGCCATTGGTGCAACCAGGTAGTAAGACCATTTGCTCCTGACCAAGAGTTGCTATACAAGTGACAGATCCCTCTGGCCTCCTCCTAAATAACTCAGAGGACCACTACTGGTTCAACCAGCTAGCTGCTTCCACTTTTTCCTTCATCAGAAATGCTTATGTTTTCTAACAGGATTGTAAGCCACAGCCTTCTAGCATCAAGTGCTACCAGTGTATTTTGTGGGACCATTAGTAAACCAGGCATGTTTCTGGTCCTCTGGGCTTAGTTTTTTAAAGGATTTGCCCCATTGGATGGGGGAGGTTTTCTTATCTGAAGGGCTTTCTTGGTGGTTTTCTGAGCTGGCAAGTTTTGTACATCCTTATGCAAAAGCAGTATCCCCTTTCGTCCTGGCTTAGTCCTATCTTCTGTATACCATTTCCATTTTATAATGCTGCTTTCCTGAGTGTGCCCTATCTGGTGAGTTTTGGGGGAATTCATGACCCAAGTCATAATAGGAATTTCAGGCCTCATAAAGACCTCATGGTTGAAGCAAAGGTCCTCTGTTTCCAGCAAAGCCCAATAAAAAGCTAACAATTGCTTCTTGGAAGGGGTATAAGCTTTGCCAGCCTTTGGCAGTTTCCGGGTCCAAAACCCCCAAGGTGTACCCTCTTCCCACCTTGTTTCTGCCTAAGGCTCTGATTAGCATGTTGATCTAGGACAGCTACTTGCAGTTCTCGTGGCCTATTTTTTATGGGCCGTAGGTCCAGGGTCAGCTGCAACGCTTGTTTAGCTTGTTCAAAAGCCACGCTCTCTCTTTCTGTCCCCAGTGAAAGTCATAGCATTTTCTAGTGACTGCATTGCAGAGGTTGTAATATGTTATCCATGTGGGGCATATGATGTCTCCACAATCCCAGCAAACCAATAAATTTCTAGGCCTCCTTTTTAGTGGCAGGGGTTGCAAATTCTAGTATTTTAGCCTTAGCCTTTTGTAAAATGGACTATTACCGTGTATTTCATAGGATGCCAAGGAATTTTACAGTTTGTGCAGGTTCTTGAATTTTCCTAGGGTTGATTTCCCATCTTTGAGATAGGAGCTGGGTTTTTACCTGCTCCAAGCCCCAGCTGACTAGTTCTTCAGTTTTACCCTGACCGGGCCATTTGGACAGCTGCTTTTTTCAGCAATAGGCTGATAGCTTTGAGCCTGATCAGTCAAGACATAGGCCTGGCCAGGGCCAGTCAGGAAGTCAGATTAGCATTTTTTTTTTCAGCTTACATTTCTCGTGTAGCAACCAGTCCCTGTCTTGACACGTTAACTTATAAGCAGTAAGCAAGCACTATCCACGCCGGGCAATTCCCTCAGCATTCCCTTTATCAACTGGGATTCCCTGCAGCACCTCACGCACAGCCAACGGTTCAAAATGCACTAATTTAGATTCCCTATTTTCAAAAAGACCAGTTCCCTTGGATCACTCAATGGCCAAAGGAGAGAACTGCGGGAGTTCCCATCCCAGGATATGGGAAGCCCCCAAGCTCCCAGCCCATTCCTTGTGGCTGAAAAATGGCACGTTTTCGCTTTCGGATCCTGTTCCTGACACCCAAAATGATCTGTGCGGGAAATGTGTTAGGGGGAGAAAACACACAATACCTTTAAGGGTAAACAACCTTTATCTCACGTAAATGACAGTGCAGATATAATAAGCAAATGATGTAATAACCAAATTGCAATGGGAAGGGGAGAAGGGAAAAGAGGTATATATATTTACATTCACCAGACTGTGGAGGATTCACCACCAGACTGGGAAGCAACAGCCCGGGCTCCAGAGTCGGCCACCCATCCGTGCACAGACGAGGAGGGGTCTCATGAAGGTTCGTCATGCTATGGGACCCTAGCTGTTTTTATAATGAGTTGTTTGGCATGAGGTCCTATCACTAGGGCCTTTCGTGAACTGGGCTCCAGGAACACAAAAAGGTCAACTTGTTTTTGTGATTGTCTATTCTTTTTCAATAACTAATATATAGGAATAGATTGAAATAGAGATTTCTTCATAATAGTGCTGGCTGAAGACCTCAAGGGACTCACAACCTGTTCTGGGACTTGGTGACCACTGTTTGTGTCCATGTTCAATTGAGTTCAAATTTAATATTTAACTTTTCCTCCACAAATATATGTCAGAATATTTTTGTTTTAAAATAAAATATTGTATGTATATGTCACATTTTAAAAATCTGATATTGATCTCTAAAGGGACATTTGTGTTTCCAGGAATTGTCTTTTGTAAATAATAATGAATGAATATGCATGTGTAAACATGTATTTAAAGCCCTGCCTTGAATATTTTTGGGATTATGTTATGTTATATTATGTTATGTTATTTTTTTGAGACAGAGTATCCCTCTGTTGCCCAGGCTGGAGTGCAGTGGTGCAATCTCGGCTCACTGCAAGCTCTGCCTCCCAGGTTCACGCCATTCTCCTTCCTCAGCCTCCCGAGTAGCTGGGACTACAGGCACCCGCCACCATGCCCGGCTAATTTCGTTGTATTTTTAGTAAAGAGGGGATTTCACTGTGTTAGCCAGGATGGTCTTGATCTCCTGAACTTGTGATCTGCCCGCCTTGGCCTCCCAGAGTGCTGGGATTATAGGCATAAGACACCATGCCCAGCTTTTTTGGGATATTTTAAATACATGTGTAAACCTTTGATGTTATATTCAAAAACTGATTGCCAAGACTAGTTGCATATAGCCTTCATCATAAATGTTTATATTAGATTTCACATATGTGTAAGATCATGTGGTATTTGTCTCAGTGTATCTGTTTTATTTCACTTAACGTAATGGCCTCCAGATTCATCTGTGTTGTGGCAAATACCAAAATTGAATTCTCTTTTGTAGATGAATAGTATTTTATTGTGTATATATACTACATTTTCTTTATTCATCCAAGTTTTGGACACTTGGATTGATTCCATATATCTTGGCCATTGTAAATAGTGCTGTAGTAAACATGGGAGTGTAGATTTCTCTTTGACATACTGGTTTTGTTTTCTTTAGCTACAATGAAAATAGAACTTACATATGTTCCAGCAATCCCATTTAATTAAAAAATTAAATAGAACGTGATCCAGCAATTTGAATTATTTTGTGTGTGTGTGTGTGTGTGTGTGTGTGTGTGTGTGTGTGTGTATCTGGTCATCCACAGTTTATTGTGTAGGCGAGGAGTCAAAGAAACAGTGTTAAAATACCATTTGTTGGCCGGGCGCGGTGGCTCAAGCCTGTAATCCCAGCACTTTGGGAGGCCGAGACGGGCGGATCACAAGGTCAGCAGATCGAGACCATCCTGGCTAACCCGGTGAAACCCCGTCTCTACTAAAAAAATACAAAAAAATAGCCGGGCGAGGTGGTGGGCACCTGTAGTCCCAGCTACTCGGGAGGCTGAGGCAGGAGAATGGCGTGAACCCGGGAGGCGGAGCTTGCAGTGAGTTGAGATCTGGCCACTGCACTCCAGCCTGGGCGACAGAGCGAGACTCCGTCTCAAAAAAAAAAAAAAAAAAAAAAAAATACCATTTGTTGATGGTTTAAATATATGTTATCCTGTGATACTTATTTTTTTCTATAATGGCTCTACTAACTTATAATTTTTCCAACTGTATGTGTTTCCTTTTCTATTCATTCTCACCAACCTTTTTTTTTGTCTTTCTAATTAGTCATTCTAATTGGAGTGAAGTGTTATCTTGTTCTGATTTGCATTTCTCTGACAATTAGTGATGTTGAGCATCTTTGCATGTACTTTTTGGCTATTTGTATTTCTTTTGAAAAACGTCTCTTAAAGTCTCTTGCCTATGTTCAAATTGTGTTATTTTTGTTAAGTTTGTTATATATTCTGTAAATTTATCTTTTGTCATATGTCTATTTCGCAAATATTTTCTTTCATTCTGTAGGTTATCTCTTCACTCTGTTGTTGTCTTTGCTGTGCAAAGCATTTTTACTTTGTTGTAATCCCATTTGCATATTTTTGCTTCTTTTGCCTGTGCTTTTGAGATTCCTTGCTCTGTACTATGTGGCAAAGCATTCCTGTATAGTTTACTTCAAATAGCTTTATTTGGGTTTCCCATTGAAATCTTTATTTGTGATTGAGTTTTTTATATCATAAAAGGTAGGAGCCTAGTTTTATTTTTTTTATTATCTTGTAGATAATTTTCCTAGCACCATTTATTGAAAACACTGTCTTTTTCCAAATGTGTGTTATTGACATTTTTGTTTGAAAATCACTTGTTTCTAGGTTCAGGAATTTATTACTGGGCTCACTGGATAGTTTGATCTGTTTGTTTTTATGCCAGTATCATGCTATTTTGCTTATTATAGCTTTGTAGTATATTTTGGAGTCAGGTAGTGTGATGCTTCCAGCTGGTTTTTTTTTTTTTGGCTCAGGATTACTTTTGCTATTTGGGGGGTCTTTGATGGTTCCGTATAAAGTTTAAGTTTGTTTTCTCCATTTCTGTGAAAAAAGTCATTGGTATTTTGATAGAGATTGCATTGATTTGATAGAGATTGAACTTTCACAATATTTTTTAATTTTATGAGCAATACTTTCAATTTTTCTTGCCTTTTTTCAGTTTTTAATGATTTATAAATTTCAGTGTAGAGTGTTCACCTTTTAAATTACATTTGTTATTAGACAGCTTTATTTTTTATTGTGAATGCAGAAGCATTTGGCAAAACTGAACATGTCTTTGTGATTTAAGAAACTCAAATTAGGTATAGATCGTATACCTATACACAATAAAGACTATATATGACAGACTAATGGCCGAAATTATACTGAACAGGAAAGAGTAGAAAACCTGTTGTCTGAGACCTGGAACATGAGAAGGATGTTTTTATTTAATGTTGTTATTGTGTATGAAAGCACTCAGCTGTGTACACTGTCTACTTTAAGAGTCTCTGTGTTTATCTGTCTGCATATTCTTTCCCTATTGTTTGTAAGTTGCATACTTGTTTTATTTGTGTATACCATGGTGATTTTACCCTGCCTAGGTGAGTAGTCATTGAAATTCTCCTAATTTTGCCCTCTATTTGTTTGTAAATCTGTATTTTTGTGTGTGTGTCAGAAACACTTTTGTGATTTGAAGATAATTTCCAAAAGTGTCATACCTCTCTTAGATATTATTTTTAATTGTTTTCAAAAATGCATAGACTTTACAATCATATATTTGTTAAATATTCGGCTTAGTCATATTAACATTGTTATGCATTCTATGTTTAGAATATGTTTATCTTGCAAAGCTAACACTCAATACACGTTAAACAACTACCTACTTTTTCTATTTTCTGGCCCTTTACAAACACGATTCTGTTGTTTTAAAGTCAAACTGCTTTAGATATCTGATGTAAGTTGATTTATACAGTTTCTCTTTGTGACTTATTTTATATTAATGTCATCAAGATTTATCTTCACTTGTTTGATTTTTTGCTTTTTATCAACAGTAATATTTCATAATTTTAATATTTCTAATTTATCAGTTTGGTGAGAGAAATCTGTGTTGCATTTATTTGCTTTCAGTAACAATGCTGCAATAATTATGAATGTCTAAATTATTCTTCATGTGACTGTGTGTGTTTATATTTTTGCTAGATTTTATTTTATTGATCCAGCTGTTCAGCTTTATACCCATCCCAAATTGTTTTAATTCTTTAGCTTTTTATGTGTTTTGAAATCAGGAACTGTGAAGCCTCTGAGATTGCTTCTGTTTTTGACAATTGTTGGGTACTTCACTGTTTCTTAATTTCGTATAATATGGGGGTTGCTGTTTCTATTACTACAATAATTTAATTACAAATTTGACAGGGATTGCATTTAATCTGTAGATTACATTGCGCAGTCTAGACATCTTTATTATTTCAATCTTTAGTTTGTGTTGTTTAATTTCTATAAGTATGTACATTTTTTGGGGGGGGGGGCGGGGATACAGAGTCTTGCTCTGTTGCCCAGGCTGGAGTGCAGTGGCGCACTCTCAGCTTACTACAAGCTCCGCCTCCTGGGTTCACGCCATCCTCCTCCCTCAGCCTGTACAGTAGCTGGGACTACAGTTGCCTGCCACCACGCCTGGCTAATTTTTTGTAGTTTTAGTGTAGACAGGGTTTATAGTTTTCTTTCTTTTATTAATTTCTACTCTCATTCCAGTTTGGTCATTAAAAGTAATCTGTAAAATTTCAATTTTAAAAACTTCTGTTAAGACTTTTTTTGTGTCCTAATATGTCGTTTATCCTGGAGAATATTATATGAGCTATTGAGGAAGGTGTGTATTCTCTTGTTGTTGAGCAATGTTCTCTACAATTCTGTTAGGCATAATTGTTTAATACTGCTTTCAAGTCTCCTGTTGTGAATATTTTATCTTGTTTCATTATTCTTTACAGAAATTGAGGTATTTAAATATCCTAGTATAATTATATTGCTTTTTTTGTCTTGCTTTAGTTCTGTCAGCATTGGCTTTGTATATTTGGAACTCAATGTGGGACACACATAAACACACAGACACATTAACATATGTATACACACATTTGTCATGAGTTCCCAGTAAAGGAACTTTATTATTGTTTAATGTCCTTCTTTCTTACGAACTTTTAGTTAAAGTATATTTTATGAAATAGGACAGTTTTGACTTAAGATGTACTTTGTGTTGTATAATTTGGACCTCTTATTTGGTTATTTGCATGAAATGTCTTCTTTCATTTTGCCCTTTTCAGTCTTTTTTAATCATTACATCTCAAGTGACTCCTGTAGAAAAGCAAGCTGGATCATGTTAAGTTTTGCAATCAATCCCTTTATTTGGTGAATGTATTTTGAATGGAAACCTTTACTTCGTAAGTTTTATTGTTTTGCTGGATTATTTCATTTTTGCCCCTTATTTTCTTTTTCTGTCATCTTATTTTTTGGTGTATCCATAGAGATACGTTTTTCTGGTATCTTGGGAAGTACATAAAATTTCTTAAAATAATATATTTTTATTTTGTCTTATTTTTTTGAGACGGAGCCTTCTTCAGTGGCCCAGGCTGGAGTGCAGTGGCGCAATCTGGGCTCACTGCAAGCTCTGCTTTCCGGGTTCTCACCATTCTCCTGCCTCAGCATCTCAACTAGCTGGGACTACAGGCGCCCGCCACCATGCCCGGCTAAAGTTTTTTGTATTTTTAGTAGAGAGGGGGTTTTACCATGTTAGCCAGGATGGTCTCGATCTCCTGACCTCGTGATCCACCCTCCTTGGCCTCCCAGAGTGCTGGGATTACAGAATTGAGCCACCGTGCCCGGCAAAATAATATATTTAAAACTGGTAAAAACCTGAGTTGCATTTGAAAATTCTTCCTTGGCTGGGCGCTCACACGTGTAATCCCAGCACTTTGAGAGGCCCAGGCAGTCAGTTCACGAAAAGAGATCGAGAACATCCTGGTCAACATGTTGAAACCCCATCTTCACCAGAAATACAAAAATTAGCTGCCTGTGGTGCCCCGCGCCTGTAGTCCCAGCTACTTGGGAGGCTAAGGCAGGAGAATTGCTTGAACCTAGGAGGTGGAAGTTGCAGTGAGCCAAGATTGCACGGCTGCACTCCAGCCTGGCAACAGAGTGAGGCTCTGTCTCAAAAAAAAAAAAAAAGGGCTGGGCGCGGTCGCTCATGCGTGTAATCCCAGCACTTTGGGAGGCCGAGGCAGGCACATCATGAGGTTAGGAGTTTGAGACCAGCCTGGCCAGCATGGTGAAACCCCGTCTCTATTAAAAATACAAAAAATTAGAAGGGTATGGTGGTATGTACCTGTAGTCCTAGGAGGGTGAGGCAGGAGAATCACCTGAACTGGGCAGACAGAGGTTGCCGTGAGCTTAGATCATGCCACTGCACTCCAGTCTGGGTGACAGAGTGAGAAAGGAATAAAAGAAAACTTCCTCATTACATCTGTCCTCAAGTTCGTTACTGATGTCAGTAATCATTTTTTATGTTGTATATTATTACTGGATAATGATCAACACTTTATGATCATTTTTATGCTTTTAACTTTAAAATTTTAGAGAATAATTAAAATGTTTTCTGCACTATTATGATAGTAGTACAGAATTTTGTGTATGTGCATATCTTTTTCAGAAAGTTACGTATTTTCATATGATTATGTTTGGTTTTCTTGCATTATGTTATTTTCACTGGAAGAGGCTTTCTTCAGTATTTTTTTGGTAAGACAGGTGTTGTGCTAATATACTTTTTCAGCGTTTGCTTATCTTGAAAGGTCTTTACTTTTTCTTTAGTTTTGGGACAGTTTTGCTGGTTATATTATTCCCATGTATAATTTTTTTTTTTTTTTCTCCAGCACCTTAGTTATATTGCAATTCCTTCTGGTGTGAAATACTTTTGTTGACAGATTCACTGGTAATAAGACCACACTTATAAATGACACATCACTTTTATTTTGCAGTTCCTGAGACGCCCTTCTTGTGTTTGATTTTTGAAACTTTGCTTATATATGCGCCTTGCCATAAATCTCTGTGTGTGTATCCTAGTTGAAGTTTGTTGAGCTGCTTCATTTATTGCATCCTTTCACTTTTGAAAATTTCTGAGTCATTTCGTATTTGTCACCTCCATGATTTTTTTTTGTTTTTAATGTTTTCACTGATGTTCTAATTTTTCTGATTACGTTTAGTTGTATGTGTTTTCAGTTAACTGATTCAGCATTATTCAGATTACATTTTAAAAATTTGTACATCTTTGTTTTTTATGGTTCTCTGAAAAATTTAAAATTATTTTGTATACATTGTAATATTTGCTTGTTATTTGAGCATTAACAAAAAGCTGTTTGTCACAACGTTTATTATGTTCGTTTGTCATGACGTAGTCTGAAGCCAATTATCTTTGATAGAGATTATGGGAACTTGTCATACATGTTGGAAGCATGTCTCTTGTCTGGAATTTCGTGTTTATTTTTTAGTTAAAAGGGTTTCTTCATGTTTCCTCTTAAAAGTCTCTAATTGGCCAGGCGTGGTGGCTCACGCCTGTAATCCCAGCACTTTGGGAGGCTAAGGCAGGCAGATCATGAGGTCAGGAGATCGAAACCAGCCTGGCTAACACAGTGAAACCCCGTCTCTACTAAAAACACAAAAATTAGCCAGGCGTGGTGGCAGGCGCCTGTAGTCCCAGCTACTGGGGAGGCTGAGGCAGGAGAATGGCGTGAACCCAGGAGGTGGGGCTTGCAGTGAGCCAAGATCACGCCAGTGCACTCCAGCCTGGGTGAGAGAGTGAGACTCCATTTCAAAAAAAAAAAAAAAAAAATACCTGTTGCCTGTATTTAGCACTTCAGTCTGCTCTTGAAATATTTGTAATTTGTCTTCACATACCCAAGTTGTTCTTCCAAAGTATCACCATTTCTTTCAGCACTGTTTTATGGGAGGCAGAAATCAGTTTTTGTAAAGACCCCAAAAGGCAGAAGTAAGGATATGTGTGTCAGTATTTTTTTTCGCTTTTAAGGAAAAAGACAGTTGAGAGTTTTCTCCTAATGGCATAGTGCTATATTGGGGAGGAGGAAGAGCTGTTGGTAGGTGAATGTAGCAAACATTCTTTCCTGTTCTATGTGGCTCTTGGCATTGTGCTTACCTGAGGCATTGCATACAATTAACACATTTATAGATTTCACACAAAGGCATTTTGATCACTATATGTTTGTTACGTGTATATGTCTGTGAAGAAGTTATGACTTGTGGTATTTTTGTTATGCCATCTTACTAGTGTACTTTGTATAATTTTATAAGATTTGTAAAGTATATTCATATGAATCTAGTAACTGGGATAATTTGTTATTTTTTATTTCTTTCAGCTATGTGTTCTCATTTCACCCAAGACTTTTTGCCAGTGCAGGGAATAGAAGATTCATTCCACAAATGTATACTGAGAAGATATGAAAAATGTGGGCATGAGAATTTACAATTAAGGAATGGCTGTAAAAGTATGAATGTGTGTAAAGTGCAGAAAGGAGGTTATAATGGAATTAATCAATGCTTGCCAAATACCCAGAGCAAAATATTTCAATGTAATGCAGGTGTCAAAGTTTTTAGTAAATTTGCAAATTCAAACAAAGACAAGACAAGACATACTGGAGAGAAACACTTCAAATGTAACCAATACGGCAAGTCATTTGAGAAGTTCTCAGACATAACTCAACATAAAGGAATTCATGCTGGAGAGAAACCCTACACATGTGAAGAATGTGGCAAAGACTTTGGATGGTCCATAGCCCTGAATCAACACAAGAAAATTCATACTGGAGAGAAACCTTACAAATGTGAAGAGTGTGGCAAAGCCTTTGGACGGTCCACAGCCCTGAATCAACACAAGAACATTCATGCTGGAGAGAAACCTTACAAATGTGAAGAGAGTGGCAAAGCCTTTAGTAGGTCAAGAAACCTTGCTGCACATAAGAGAATTTACACTGGAGAGAAACCCTACACATGTGAAGATCGTGGCAGAGCCTTCGGATGGTCCACAAACCTGAATGAATATAAGAAAATTCATACTGGAGATAAACCCTACAAATGTAAAGAACGGGGGGAAGTGTTTAAACAGTCCTCACACCTGAATAGACAAGAGAAAATTCACACTGGAAAGAAACCCTACAAATGTAAGGAATGTGGCAAAGTCATTACCTCATCCTCAAGCTTTGCTAAACATAAGAGGATACATACAGGTGAGAAACCCTTTAAATGTTTAGAATGTGATAAAGCCTTTAATAGTTCCGCAGTCCTTACTAAACATAGGAGAATTCATACTGGAGAGAAACCCTACACATGTGAAGAATGCGGCAAAGCCTTTAGACAGTCTGCAATCCTTTATGTACATAGGAGAATTCATACTGGAGAGAAACCCTACACATGTGAAGAATGTGGCAAAACCTTTAGACAGTCTGCAAATCTTTATGCACATAAGAAAATTCATACTGGAGATAAAACTATACAAGTGTAAAGGATATGGCAAAGCCTTTAAGCTGTACTCCAGCCTTCTTAAACATCAGAGAACTCATACCAGGGGAATGTCTTATGACGGTCGCAGTCTTTAAATACTCCTCTATCCTTTCTAATTTTAAGATAATTCATGATGGAGAGAAACTCTACAAATATGAAAAATGTGAGAAAGCTTTTAACCACACCTCAATCTGTTGTAAACAATAAGTAATTATATTGATGAGAAGCCAAATTAACATTTAAAATGTGACAAAGACTTCAAATTCTTGTCACTTCCTAGTGTAATTCCTACTGAAGAACACATCTAGATACACAAAAAATGTGGGAGAACTTTTAACCAATGCTTAATATCTTTGCAGATGATAGTATTTATATGTGAGGATACTTGTACAAATATAAAAATATACAAAAGCTATTAATGTCTACTCTAAATTTATAGTTAATAAAAGTATTATGTAATTTCTGTTGAAAGACCTTATATAAAATACAGGCTATTAAAGTTAAGAAGAGTAGTCTTAAGACAGAGAATACAAAGATAAAGAGGGCTCTAGTGCCTGTACTTGTATCCCAGAACTTACTGTATACATTTTGTACTAGAGGAAAACTCTGAAGCAGTTGCTCAAACTTTGTTCAACATCAGAGAATTTATAATGGAGAGAAATCCTACGACTGTAGTAAATGTGGAAAAACATCTGTTCAGAAGCTGCAGCTTAAGAAACACCAGAGGCCGGGCACAGTGGCTTACACCTATATTCCCAATACTTTGGGAGCCAAGGAGGGTGGATCACTTGAAGTCGAGAGTTCAAGGACAGCCTGACCAACATGGAGAAACCCCGTCTCTACTAAAAATACAGAAATTAGCAGGGCGTGGTGGTCCATGGCTGTAATCCCAGCTACTTGGGAGGCTGAGACAGGATAATCGCTTGAACCCAGGAGGTGGAGGTTGTGTGAGCCAAGATCATGCCATTGCACTCCAGCCTGGGTAAGAAGAGTGAAACTCTCAAAAAAAA
>NC_044976.1:131683777-131753604 GCF_008728515.1 Papio anubis | reverse complement strand
TGGGAGGTGGAGCTTGCAGTGAGCCGAGATCTTGCCACTGCACTCCAGCCTGGGCGACAGAGCAAGACTCCATCTCAAATAAATAAATAAATAAATAAATTAATAAAATACAAAAACAAAATTAGCTGGGCGTGGTGGCAGGCGCCTGTAGTCCCAGCTACTCAGGAGGCTGAGGTGGGAGAATGGCGGAAACCCAGGAGGCGGAGCTTGCAGTGAGCCGAGATCGCATCACTGCACTCCAGCCTGGGCGACAGAGCGAGAGTCCGTCTCAAACAAACAAACAAACAAACAAAAACAACTGTTTAGAAAGCCTTGCAGTTAAATGTTTATGAAATTTGTATGACCACAGAACTTTTTTTTGGCCCATATAATGGCTTTCAACATTCTGAGGAACAAGTGTTCGGAAGAATACACTTTGAGAAACATTAATCTAGATGTGTGGTCCTGAGGAAAAGTTGTATCTATTCATTCTGGAAGCTTTTGTATACGGTATGGGGCCTGTGGCATTCTAGAGAACATTGAACATTACTCCTACCATCACCACACAATAGAACCTGATTTTCTGTCATTGGAATAAGTGGAAAATAGGTTCCATACTGTGGGTTTTGAGAAGGGTAAAGATGGGGCATAAGGGTAGAAGCGCTTTTCTCTAGAATCATGCTGAGAGAAGGTGTCCATTCCTTTAGGTGGAATTACTTTCTGAGACAGAAACTGTTAATGTCCTGTTTACTGAAATTCCTTTTTTCTTTTTTGCTTTGTCCACAGATGTGGGACCTAGGAAAAGGCCTGAAGATTCCCCAGCTATACCAGTCTGGAGTGGCTGTCCTGGTTCTTACTGTGTTGTCCTCTATGGGGCTGGCAGCCATGTGAAGAACGGAGGTTCCCAGCATCATCTTCCTACACCTTATTACATTCATCCATCTTTCTGTTTTTCATTCTTATCTCCAGCCTGGGAAAAGTTCTTATTTGTTTAGGTCCTTTTGTACTTTCAGATCCCGTTGGAGCAGTAGAGTACCTTGTAGACCATAATAGTGGAAAAGGGTCTAGTTTTCCCCTTGTTTCTAAAGATGGGGTGGCTGCAAAAACTCCCCTTTTTTGCCCACAGCTTGCCAACTCTAGAAGCAGTTATTCTGTCTGCATATTGGGCTTTGATTTGTGCTGAGGGTCAGCTTTTGGCTCCTTCTTCCTGAGACAGTGGAAACAATGCCAGCTCTGTGGCTTCTGCCCTGGGGACTGGGGGTGAGGCTTTGGGTGCCACTGCCTGTGGGTTGCTGGCTTAAAGGACAATTCTGTTCATTGGTGAGAGCCCAGGCCATTAACACCTACGCAGTGTTATTGAAAGAAGAGAGGTGGGGGTGGAGGGGAATTAGTCTGTCCCAGTTAGAGGGAGATAAAGAGGGCTAGTTAGTTCTTGGAGCAGCTGCTTTTGAGGAGAAAATATATAGCTTTTGACACAAGAAGATGCAGAAAATTATTGAACATATTAATGGTTATTTCTTTTTCTTTTTCTTGGATTTCCAGAAAAGCCTCTTAGTTTTATGCTTTCTCATCAAAGTCATGTACCCTTTTTTTCTGAAACTGAATTAAAATACTCATTTTATCTTTGACTCTCCTTGAAATCTAGAGAAACCAAGAAAATGGCTGTTGGGAAGGAACCAATTTCCTCCTCTTCCCTCGGGTCTCAGGCATTTACATCCTCCCTCTCCCTGCAATCTGACCTTTCCCAGGAGGGAAACAGTTTTCCTACATCTCATCATTGGAGGAGTTTTCAGGGAATCAGATAGAACTTAGCCAGATATTTAAATATCACAGAGAAGCCTCAGAGAAGGAAGGAGGAAAAGAAAAGAAGTGATGCATGTAGAGTGCTTTTGGGTTATAGGCACCAAAATCCCATTAAGGACTGATTATAAGCTTCATGGGACAGTTCAGCAAATTATGATTCAGTGAGGGGCACAGAGGACCAGTGTTGGTGACAGCTAAGGGATGATGACCTGAAGTTATAGGCTTAGGGTAGATGAAGAATAGAGATTTTTTAAAAAAGAAGGGATTGTTGAAAACCTGGCAAAAATGTATAATTTAATGAGAAAACTTGATGCTTTTAAAAATGCAGATAGGCCAGGCTTTACCAGGCATGCTGTTTTGATAGTTTTTGGGAACTCTGGAATAAGAGACCTATCTCGTCTGTCACTTTGAGTTGCTGGCCAGCCAGTTAAAGCCATGGGTCGAAGAGGGGAAATGGTAACTAGCTGGTGTCAATTGGATAGGAAGACCATAGTTAAGGTGGGGACCTGCTCTTTTAACAGTCTTCATTCAGGGTCCCAAATAGTATTTGGCTTTAAGTAATGATTGCTTTTCCCTTTTTACTAGAGGGGTCCTGGGAAGTCCTTGTACCTTTCCTCCATTTTAAACCAGCTGTTCTCTACTTTGTCCTTGGAATGAGGGACAAGTGATCATGAGAGAACACTTTGTCATTGGTATGGGGAAAGGTTTGGCAAGGGCATTGAATTTAACAGCCAGTGCCAGGAAAATGTAAAATGGGGTCAATGATAAACAGATGTTACAGGCTGGAAAATGGGTAGGGCAGTTGAATTTTTTGGTGGTTTCCTACCATTTGGGTGATTGAAGCATGGTAGTGGGTGGGTGGAGGGTGTGACAGCGTCATGTTTGTTATTCTGCCTTAAATTTCTACTTACCATCTTTCTTTGTCTGTCTTCCAATCACTTTAATATCTTCAATTTTCAAACTATATTTGTACTTGGGCTTAGATAGGAAGTCTTACAAAAGCATAGTATCTTCTACTTTGGTTTTCCCTACCTTTTCTTCCCCACCTTCTCCAAACACACATATACATACTCTACTCAACAATTCTACTTCTGATTTTGTAGTTGTTAGTTGTGCATGCTCAGGATAAAAAATAAGTGGATAGGGTTGAGGGACTGGTTCTTTGAGGTTCTACCCTTTTTCCATGATTCAGACCAAGCTTCTCTTGGTCATTTCTGGAGTATAACTGACTCAATTCTTGTAAAAATGTGTTCCACCCAAACCACTGTATGTTCTTTTCCCTACTTTATTTTCCCCCACCTTCCTTCTCCTAATTGGGTTACAAGAGGCAGCCATAGCAAGAGTGGAAAATCCAGATTCGTAAAAGATTCAACAAAAAAAGTTTATTTTCCAAATTTGTTTTTACTCCCACCCCAAAATTTCCCTGTTTCACAGTTCTGACTGGGGGCCCTTGTTTATTTCACTCGGTCGCTATACAGGTTTTTCAGTATGTGGCCACTTGGTCCATATGAAATTCCAGGTTTGTATTTCTGGACCTCAGCTAGATTAGGCCCTGCCCAGAGTTCTAGCATACGTGGACTTCCAGGTGGGCTCTTAGGATTTGGCTGGGCTTTGGGGACCTGGAGTATGACCTGCAGAGGGGTGTGAGCTTCGGAGTTCATCTGGGGAATTGAGGTTGGCAGCTGGGGAGCTTGGAATTATGGTTGGACTTAGTGCTTGTTGTACAGTCTTTGTGATAGACTTCTTCCTGAGTTTCTTCTGACTGTCTGGATCATGGGGCTGTCAGTGATAGAGTGGAAGAGAGAGTCATGTCTCTGGTCGGGCCCGGATCATTCCCAGTGCACCTCAGGATTCTAACTCCCTTTCTCCCCATACCATGGGCAGTAGATCAAGTTTCAAATAAGGAAAGTTAAATTTGATTTCTCTAACCACCCTCCCCCACCTTGAGATTAGATCATTTTCTACTGTTGGGGGTGAGATGTCCTTAGCCCATCCCTTCAGGCCTCAGAAGGTGATTAGGGACTAGTCAGGATAAGACGAATTGGTTAGAGGTCCCCCCTGTTGGGTTAGTGGTGGCATAACAGCAGACATTTTTTGAAGTTGAAAAGAAATTGAGACAACAGAGTTTTGGATTAGATGGGAAGAATAGATACCTTGCCTAAGATTTCAGGACGCAGCCCATTGGAGGCCTTGAGTAAATCAGAATTTTTCTGTATCCATTTGGTGAGGGAGGCAGCACCAGCAGTTGTACGGGAGGTCAGGGTCACCCGAGCAGGGGGTATCTTCAGAGGCATTTGCCAGGTGCCCATGAAGGAACCCCAAGGATTTGCCTGAAAATGAAAAGGAATTCCTCAATAGGGCTTCTCACTCCTGGTAACTGACTTAGACCTCTGTTAGTCTTATTTCCATTCTTTAGGAATGCATGGTTATGAAATAAGACTGAAAGCATAATCTTCCCACCCTTCCTTATCCCCCTCCCTCATTTAGGCTTTGCAGGCCTAATTTTTTCATCCTCTTTACTCTGCCAACTTAAATTCCGCATCCTTAGGCTGAGTGTGGCAAAGGAGTACCCACTGCACAAATGTCATCACCTGAAGGCTTTCTTTTATACAGATCATTGATCAATTTAAGAACTTCTGAAAGGTGCTAAACACAACTCTATCCTGTTGGGTAAGCTGGCCAGAAGTTCAAGGGCTCTTACATTACAACATGAATTAGATTAAACTTTAATTTTCCTGATAATGGCTGTGAGAGACTGCACATCTCCCAGTTCTGTGCCTCAATTATTTGCCTTTCTTGATAGGAATGAAGATAGTATCTCACCTTGGAACGGGGCACAGAAGGCAGTAGATGACCACGATCATTGGCAATAATTTGAGTGTAGCCTTCATGAGAAGAGATGCTCTGGGGTACAAGTGGGAGAGATAAATGTTTCTGAGTGGGAAAAAAAGGAGTATTTGGGGAGCTTGGTCAGAGAAGGATATGGGAGTTTAGAGAAGGCTAAAAGGAGTTAATTGACAGGGAGAGCATGAGGCTATCTTGTAGGTGCACTGAACATGGAATACCTCTTTTGTTGGCTTAGCCGGAGACCAGTTCTGCAGATACTTGGATGAGAAAGCCTTTTCATACTGTGGAGAGAAAGATAAGTATCCCTGTGAGACTTCAAGGCCCCAAACCCAGGAAATGATGACTAGGCACAATTCTTTAGATTTGAAGACCAAAGGCCTGACCAACCATGTAGGCTTTAAGTCACTATGACAAGGGTGTAATCTGTTTGGTCTAGATGTGTGCTGTTCAGCATGGAGCCAGTAGCCACATAGAGCTGTTGAACACCTGAAATATGACTAGTTCAAATTGAGGTGCTTTATAAGTATGAAATATGCTGAATTTTGAAGTTTTGTCTTTTTCTTTCTTTTTCTTTTCTTTTTTTTTGAGACAGGATCTTGGTCTGCCACCTGGGTTGGCGTCAGTGGCACGACCCTAGCTCACTGCAGCCTTGGACACCTGGGTTCAAGCGATCCTCCTCCCTCAGACTCACAAGTAGCTGGGACTACAGGTGCATGTCACCATGCCCAGCTAATTTTTTAATTTACTTGTAGAGATGAGGTTTCACCATATTGCCCAGGGTGGTCTCAAACTTCTGGCCTCAAGCAATCCTTCTGCCTCAGTCTCCCAAAGTGTTGGGATTATGGACGCAAGCTACAACATCCAGCAGGTTTTGAAGATTTAGTACAAAAAAAAATGTAAAATGTCTGATTATAATTTTTAAAATACTGATTAAATGTTGAAATAATATTTGGATTTATCGGGTTAAATTCAATATATTTAAATTTTATGTTTTAAGCTTTTCATGTAGCTACTAGAAAATTTAAAATTACATTTGTGGCTCGCACTCTTTTTGTTGGGCAGCACTGGTCTAGATCAGGAGTTGGTGAACTGTGGCCTATGGGCCATATCCATATTGCTGCCTGTTTGGGGATGGCCTGAGAGTAAGGACGATTTTTATAGATGAACATTTACAATTGATTCAGTAAAATGGAACACTAACTTTGAATCCCAGTTAAGTGAAATGTTTTCTCAACCCCCAAAATTCCATTATTTTCATTAGTAGTACAAAAAATTGTACTCAGTTATATTTTGAATTTGTCAAAAATTTTATGGAAAAATGTTTTTCTTTAATTATGTAAGTAGCTATAGAATATTTTTGACTTTGCCACTTGGCCTAAGCCTAAAATTTTTACGCTCTGCCCTTTTACAGAAAAAAAAAATTGCCAACTTCTGGTTTACACCCTACAAATTTAACCCAGAGATACCTTTGGATCGCCCCTGGGCTCTATCCCTGAGGAGGTAAAATATTTTCTCACTCCACTCTCAGCTATCTGTTCAAAGATCAGAATCCTATGAGAGGGGACAGTCCAAAGATAGAATCTGAAAACAAAAGTAAACTTTAAAGAAATGGAGAATGGGAACTTACCTGGTTGGCACTGTAGTTAGTGGCCATGATCTTGTGCTGTTTACACTCGTTGCTTGGCAACTGCAGAAGGCCGACCTCCTGGGACTACCTCCCAATCAGCAGAGGCTGCCTTTCCCTTCTGCTTATTATTATTCATTTCCTTGGTTCACACTGCCCCCATTTGTTTTCTCTGGAACTTAGATTCATTTTTATTTTAGAGACGGGAAAGACTGGGTAAATATGAGAAAATTAGCTGAATAGTAGCTACTCTTTTTCTGGCATGACCTACCCCTGCTTAAGAACTTCCACGTGGCCTTTGATTGGGGTTTTTAACCACTTTAACAAACGATGTAACCCTGAGAGCTATGTTTGTTGGACAACATGGTGTAATGTACCACAGGATGCAGAGCCAGATACTGGAGTTTGAATCCTTATTCAACATGGGAACATACGAGCTATATGACAGTAAACAACTGACTTGTCTTCACTAAATTTCTATCAACTCATTTGTATTGTGGAGATTATAGAGCCTGCTTTTACAGGGTAAGTGAGATAAAATGAATAAAGTGTCTTGACAACATCATAGCATAGTAGGTATTCAATACTGGTGAGATCCTGTTTATAAGGCCCTCTACTTTATCAGGCAGAATAACAAAGGAACAATATTTAAAAAGCAACTAGCTCAAATCTGTCCCCAGAAGGAAAAACATATCCTGTCCTTGGTCCTTAAATAATTTCCTCTGTCACTGTCTTAGAATCACAGCACATAAGAACACAGGTGTTTTGTGTTGACTGGAATAAAATGGAATCGGGTGCTGGTGCAGGGAGATTGAGCAGGAATGAAGAGAGAAAGTCACAGAGTAGAAAGCATCAGGTTTGGAGACTTCAACGGGGGGTGCCAGGACATGAGCCTAATATTTGTGGGACAAGGAAACCCCTCTGAAACTCATCTAAAATGGTATTGTAATACCAGTCTACGAGGTGGCTAGGAGAATTAATGAGTAAGCAGAACTGTGCTTTGTGAATTGTAAAGTGAATTTATATATAAGGTGTCAAGATGAAAGGGAAAAACAAAGAAATAAGTTGCCCAAAGATATCATTAGGACCAGGAGAGCATTATACAGTAGATCCAGGCCGGACATGGTGGCTCATGCCTACAATCCCAGCACTTTGGGAGGCCAAGGCAGGTGGATCACTAGATCAGGAGTTCGAGGCCAGCCTGGCCAACATGGAGAAACCCTGTCTCTACTAAAAATACAAAAATTAGGCAGGTACGGTGGCACATACCTCTAATCCCAGCTACTTGGGAGGCTGAGGCAGGAGAATTGCTTGAACCCAGGAGGCGGAGGTTGCAATGAACAGAGATCGCGCCACTGCACTCCAGCCTGGGTGACAGTGCGAGACTCCATCTCAAAAAAAAAAAACAAAAAAAAAAACACAAAATGGGTCCATCAGTCCCTTCTCTTCATTCTTCCCCCAAAATCCTCATCTTAAACCAACACACCAAGTATAAGTGCACTCTTATGCTTCTGCAGATGGAGGGAAGAACAGCTCTTGTTTTAGAGACTCTGGAGTTAATACCTGGATAATGTGAGATCTCGAAAGATAACTCATGTGCTTAGTCCCTGTGGTTCTTATCACTGTCTAGAGGAGTGGAAGACAGAAGAGTTCTTTAAGGACCAAAGACTATCTTTGCTTTAGAACATCCATTTTGGCCCTTTAAGCTGCAGTGATAGGCTAGCATTATTTCTCTTAGAATTTTCAGTTGGTATGCCTCCTTCTGCTTTTCTGATAGGGATGTAATGATAAATGATGACTATACTCATTTTTAAAAGTTAACTAGTTTTTGTTCAACTGCAAAAGTAATGTACGTGGAAAAAAGTTTCATGTTTACAGGATGGTCAGTGAAAAGCAAATCTCCATTTGATTTCAACTCTCAGTCTTGCTCCTCAGGGCAACTACTGTTATTCATTTCTTGTGTCTCCTTCCAGAAATATCCTATGCATACAAGCACTAATGAGAGAGCTGTCCACATTGCTTTTTGATTTGCTTTTTTGACTATCTTGGGGATTATGTTTTTATCATAATATAGTATTCCATTTTGGGATGCACGATAGTTTATTCAGACCCATATGGATGACCATTTAGGTTATTTATAGTCTTTTGCTATTAAAGACATTGCTGTAATGAAAATTCCCTGTGTATCTTTATGAACATTTATGTATGTATTTTTATGTACATATGTGATCTGTAGGATAAATTTTTAAAAGTACATTGCAAAGTCAAACGGGTTTGTGCGTTTAAAATAAGTAGATAATGTCAAATTACCATTGAAATACATTGCACCAGTTTGTACTTCTACCAGTGGTGTATGATGGCGTGTGAGTGCCTAGTTCTCTCCTTTCTTTTCAACAACATTATTGTTTTTTCTGTTTTTTTTTTTTCAGTCTAAACTAATTTTAATTGAACCAATAGAATTGAACTAATAGAACTAATTGATTGAACTAGTAGAACTAATGTTAACTGAGCAGTTACTATGTACATGCCAGGAACAGTTCTAATTGCTTTATTACATTTTCTCATTTAGTTCTCAACCCAACCAAGGAAACTGGAGAATACACAGTGAGAAGTAGAGCCAGGATTTAATCCCAAGTATTCTGACTCTAGAGCCAGCAGTTTTAACCATTACATCATATTGCTTGTTAAGCTCTAGGTTAAACAAGGTGTATAATTTTATTTTTTGTTTTTGTTTTGAGACAGGGTCTCCCTGTCACCTAAGCTCTGGAGTGCAGTGGTGCCATCAATATCCTGAGCTCAAGCAATCCTCCCACCTCAGCCTCCCAAGTAGCTGGGAGTATAGGCATGAGCTACCATGCACAGCTAATTATAAAAAAAAAAAAAATTAAGAGATAGGGTCTTACTATGTTGTTCGTCTTCTCTTGAACTCATGGCCTCAGTGATTCTTCTCCTTTGACCTCCCAAAGTGTTGAGATTACAGGCACCAACCACCACACCCACTCAACATGGTATATCATTGTTTTAAATTTGCATTTCTTTAATTAGGGTGTTTTTATGTGTGTATAAACCCTTTTTACTTTTTTTTCCCGATAATGGCCTTTAATGTTTTTTGCCACTTACTATTGGGCTGTTGACTTTTTTTTCTTTTTATTTGAAACCAGGCCTCCCTCTGTCACCCAGGCTGGAGTGCAGTGGCGTCATCTTGGTTCACTGTAACTTCTGCCTCTCACGTCCAAGCAATCTTCCCACCTCAGCCTCCCAAATAACTGGAACTACAGGGACGCACCACCACACCCAGCTGATTTTAACATTTTTTTGTAGAAGGGATTTTGCCATGTTGCCCAAGCTGGTCTTGAACTTCTGGGCTCAAGCCATCTGCCCACCTCAGCTTCCCAAAATGCTGGGATTACAGGCTTGAGCCACTGCACCCAGCCTGTTAATCATGTTCATTAATCTGTTTGAACTCCATATATTAAGGAAATTAGTCCTTTGTCAAATATGTTGCAAACATTCCCTCCAGTTTGTCACTTACTTTCGTTTTGTTGGTGGTTTTTCTGTTTTGTTTTTGTTTTTTTTTCTGTGGGTTGTGTGTTTTTGTTTTGTTTTTTTGCCATGGACATGTTTTTAGTACTTATGTAGTAGTCAGATGTATTACTCATTTTTTCTATGCTCTGGATCTTATGCTTTGAATGGCTTTTTGTAAATTCCAATATTTTAAAAATAACCCCTCGCTTCAGTTTTTAGATTTAAATTTTTGTTCCTTCTGTAATTTTAGTGAATGTGCACAAGGTTATGCTTCAGTTGCCTTAACTAGTTGCCTTGGCATCATTTATTAATAAGTTTTCTTTTCCCCTACTGATTTAAAATGCCACTTTTAATGTATTCCCTAACATATTTGTGTCTGTTTCTGGATCCTCTAACCCATTGCTCTAGAGAGAAAGGTGATTGTTTTAGATTATTTGTCTCTCTGATATTTAAAATCCAAGGTACACTCTGGGCACAGTGGCTCACGCGTGTAATCCTAGCACTTTCGGAGGCTGAGGCAGGCAGATCAGTTGAGGTAAGAAGTTTGAGACCAGCCTGACCAACACGGCGAAACCCCGTTTCTACTAAAAATACAAAAATTAGCGGGGCATGGTGACACTTGCCTGTAGTCCCAGCTACTGGGGAGGCTGAGGCAAGGGAATCGCTTGAACCCGGGAGGTGGAGTTTGCAATGAGCCGAGATCCTGCCACTGCACCCCATTCCGGGCGACAGTTAGACTCCATCTCAAAAAAAAAAAAAAAAAAAAAAAGGGGCCAGGCGCGGTGACTCTCGCCTGTAATTCCAGCACTTTGGGAGGCTGAGACAGGAGGATCACGAGGTCAAGAGATCGAGACAATCCTGGCCAACGTGGTGAAACCCCCGTCTCTACTAAAAATACAAACATTAACTGGGCGTAGTGGCGCGCGCCTGTAGTTCCAGCTACTTGGGAGGCAGAGGCAGGAGAATCGCTTGAACCCGGGAGGTGGAGGTTGCAGTGAACCGAGACTGCGCCACTGTGCTCCAGCCTGGCGACAGAGTGAGACTCCGTTTCAAAAAAAAAAAAAATCCAAGGTACAATCCTGGCTTGATCCTATGTGAATTCTTCCATTTAAGATTTCAGGCCGGGCGCAGTGGCTCACGCCTGTAATCCCAGCACTTTGGGAGGCGGAGGCGTGCGGGTCACAAGGTTAGGAGATTGAGACCATCCTGGCTAACACGGTGAAACCCCATCTCTACTAAAAATACAAAAAATTAGCCGGGCGTGGTGGGGGGCGCCTATAGTCCCAGCTGCTCGGGAGGCTGAGGCATGAGAATCACTTGAACCCCAGAGGTAGGGGTTGCAGTGAGCCAAGACCTCACCACTGCACTCCAGCCTGGGCGACAGAGCAAGACTCCATCTCAAAAAAAAAAAAAAAAGTAGATTAGGGACAGTACGTGAGAAATAGAATAAGCTCTCTGTCAAACACAGACATTAACCAGGAGTAAAAGGATTTTTCCTCAAGGTAGGTGCTAAGGAGAGTAACAGATTACTAGATAATTTCAATGTTGCTCATATAAACAATAGCCAAAAAGAGAGAACTTATGTATTGTATAGAACTATTAGGATAAAGGTATCCATTAGAACAAAAATACAAACTCTTCCTAAACACCAAAGACATGTTTCAGACTGGGAGGGATGGCGGGACAGGGGAGGAGGAAGCAAGTGAAATAGACCACATGGTGAAAGACTTACATATATAAAACAAAATTTGTAAGGCATATCTGCGGCCACACATACTGATAATATCAATAGATATGGGGCCGGGCGCGGTGGCTCACTCCTGTAATCCCAGCACTTTGGGAGGCTGAGGCGGGCGGATCACAAGGTCAGGAGTTCATGACCAGCCTGGCTAATATGGTGAAACCTCGTCTCTACTAAAAATACAAAAATTAGCCGGGCGTGGTGGTAGGTGCCTGTAGTCCCAGCTACTCGGGAGGCTGAGGCAGGAGAATCACTTGAACCCGGGAGGTGGAGGTTACAGTGAGCCGAGATCATGCCACTTTACTCCAGCCTGGGCAACAGAGCGAGACTCCGTATCAAAAAGAAATAAAGAAAGAAAGGATTTAAAGAAAGAAAGAATGGGTTTACCTACCTATTGAAAGAAAATAGTTTTCACGTTAACAAAGCAAAATCCAACACTGTGCTGTATAAAAGAACTGCATCTAAGAAGAGTTTCAGGAAGCCTAAATAAATGACTAAGAGATGTACCAGAATTTATTCCTAAATGTAAGCAGGGTTTGCAGTTGTAATTATCCATCAAAGTAGAATTCTGACTAAAAAGCATTAAAAGAGAAAGAAATTTTAGCCACAATTTTTATAAAAAAGATAATGACATTTTATACAAGGAGAAATAGAAGCACACTATAATAGGAGGACTAACAAATCCCTCAGATCTAGAAAGATCAAGTGAACAGCCGGGCGCGGTGGCTCAAGCCTGTAATCCCAGCACTTTGGGAGGCCGAGGCGGGCGGATCACGAGGTCAGGAGATCGAGACCATCCTGGCTAACATGGTGAAACCCCGTCTCTACTAAAAATACAAAAAACTAGCCGGGCGTGGTGGCGGGCGCCTGTAGTCCCAGCTACTCGGAGGCTGAGGCAGGAGAATGGCCTGAACCTGGGAGGCGGAGCTTGCAGTGAGCCGAGATCGCGCCACTGCACTCCAGCCTGGGTGACACAGCGCGAGACTCCGTCTCAAAAAAAAAAAAAAAAAAAAAAAGAAAGATCAAGTGAACAATAAATTAGGATACAGAAGACCTAAACAACATAATAGATTTATTTATTTAAGTAGATTTAATAATATTGAACTCTGAACCTTAACAATAGAGAACAAACTTTTAAAAAAAAAATGCATAAAGGGCTGGGTGCGGTGGCTCACGCCTGTAATCTCAGCACTTTGGGAGGCCGAGGCGGGCGGATCATGAGGTCAGGAGTTCGAGACCAGCCTGGCCAACATGGTGAAACTCCATCTCTACTAAAAATACACAAAATTAGCTGAGGATGGTGGTGGACGCCTGTAATCCCAGCTGCTCAGGAGGCTGAGGCAGAACTGCTTGAACCCAGGAGGCAAAGGTTGCAGTGGGCCGAAATCGTGCCACTGGACTCCAACCTGGGCGACAGAGTGAGACTCCGTATCCAAAAGAAAAAAAATGCATAAAGCATTCACAAAAATGTGGCACATTCACATCCTAAGCTACAAAGAAAATCTCAATATATCCAAAGTGAAGAAACAATAATTCAAATAGTATTCTCTGGCCAAAATGTAATACAATTAGACAAATCAAACAATAAAACCAAAAGGCCTCTTCCAAAGGGAATTATATTTGCACACACTCACACTCACTCTCCCATACATTTCCCCTAAAGGAAATTTCAGAACGTGTTAAACCACTCCTGGGTCAAAGGGGAAATGCAAAATAAATTGCAGGGATTTTTTTGTTTGTTTGCTTTTCTGACAATGCAAGCAGCTGGGACTACAGATGCGCACCACCACGCCCAGCTAATTTTTGTATTTTTAGTAGAGACGGGGTTTCACCAGGTAGGCCAGGATGGTCTCCATCTCTTAACCTCGTGATCCGCCTGCCTCGGCCTCCCAAAATGCTGGGCCTGGCCTAGTGTGCTTTTTTGTTTGTTTTGTTTTTCTTTTTTTTTTTTTTTTTTTTTTTGAGACGGAGTCTCGCTCTGTCACCCAGGCTGGAGTGCAGTGGCCGGATCTCAGCTCACTGCAAGCTCCGCCTCCCGGGTTCACGCCATTCTCCTGCCTCAGCCTCCCGAGTAGCTGGGACTACAGGCGCCTGCCACCTCGCCCGGCTAAGTTTTTTTTTGTATTTTTTAGTAGAGACGGGGTTTCACTGTGTTAGCCAGGATGGTCTCGATCTCCTGACCTCGTGATCCACCCGTCTCGGCCTCCCAAAGTGCTGGGATTACAGGCTTGAGCCACCGCGCCCGGCCTTTTGTTTGTTTTTCATTACAAAAAGAAAAAGGGGCCAGGCATGGTGGCTCACACCTGTAATCCCAGCACTTTGGGAAGCCAAGGCAGATGGATCACATGAAGTCAGGAGTTTGAGACCAGCCTGACCAACATGGAGAAACCTCGTCTCTACTAAAAATACAAAAAATTAGCTGGGCATAGTGGCGCACGCCTGTAATCCCAGCTACTCGGGAGGCTGAGGCAGGAGAATCACTTGAACCCAGGAGGCGAAGGTTGCAGTGAGCCGAGATCGAGCCACTGCACTCCAGGCGGGCGACAGCAAGACCATCTCAAAAAAAAAAAAAAAAAAAATATATATATATATATATACACATATATAAAAGAAAAAGAAAAAGGAAGCTGAGCTACAGATTAAACAAACATTTCACAGAGAAGGAAATACCAACAGCCAGCTGTGGTGCTCATGCCTGTAATCCCAGCACTTCAGGAGGATCACTTGAGGCCAGAACTTCTAGGCCAGCTGGGCAACATAAATGAGACCTCATCACTACTAAAAATCAAGTGATTACCTTTAGGGAGAGAGAAGGGGTAATATGGAAGGTGTGGGGATAGATGATAAACTTATTTAAATATGCCTGGTTTTATAGCTTTTATTTTGAAACCCATGTATTTTACATAGTTATAAAACAAAATTAAATTTAAAAAAAATTCTAAAATAAATACATAAATTCTCTTCATTTTTAAAACAAAAAGTTTTTTAAAGAAGAGACCCTTGGCTATAGTAGAAAAGCTATATAAACAATACCTGTACTTTCTCTCAACTTGACACAGATAATATTGTTTTCTTTCTTGAGATTAAGTCTCCCTCTAGTGGAGAATAGTTTTACAACTAGTCCCCAACACCCAGCACCACAAAGGAAAAAATCCTTTGCCTATTTCCTCCTGCTGCGGTAAAATTATATATTTTAGGTATCAGAGTCTTGAGAAGAAGGACGTGGTAGAAGATACAGAGCAATGGGATAGCAAAGAGTTGGGGACAGAGTTAAGTTTTATAAGGAATTAGAGATATGAGAAGCTCTAGGAGCCAAGATTTGGATTATTCAACTCAGAATGGGGAAGGAACCTCAGCTTCATGATGGTAAAAAATTCCACCACCTCTGCCCAGAAAAAGGTGATTCACATCCTGTTATCACTGTGTACTCAGGGAAATAGCTCCCTACAAGGCATTTCATTAGGGTGAAACTATGGTGAGGAACAGCGATGAGCAGGGCATGAAGAGTGATCGTCTTAAGCCAGATATGATGTCCTGAGGGTGAACTCCAGGACCTCTTGTCCCTCAGGATGATCCCACAGTCTCGCTGACCACCGAGGCCAGATGCATAAAAGCTTTGCCTTCCCAGAGACTGATCAGGGGAAAAGGTACTGGCACAGCCTCTTCAGTTCCTGGCACGGAGGGGCAGAGACTAGCCCACATTGAAAGTGGCCCCTTGGGGGATGATGGGAGGATCCTTGTGTCCTGGGCTACCCTAGGTCTCATCTGATCTTGCATAGTGAAAGCTACTCATGGGAGAACTCCCTTAGCAGGGAAGCCGTTAGAGTGAAATCTTTCCTGATATTGACTCCGGTTTGTGGAAGTATATGCCATTCTTCTCCATTCTCTGTAGCACTGTGGTCTTACCCTCTGCAGAGAATGTTTGTTGGTTGCCACCTCAGCATATATCTTCCACCACCTTTACAATTTTTGATAAGAACACAAAAAGAAATGAAGACTAAAAATGGCCCAGTTTCCTAAGATCGTTTTCTGGTCCTATAAAATCTAATTCCTTAATGCAGCTCTGTGGTCCTGCTCTTTTGCATATCTAGCTTGAGAATGCTGTCCAGGAAGGGACTCATTTGAAGAATTATTTCTGCCAATTCCCACATCTTTCTTTCTCCTGCCTTCACTTCCTTCTTTAAGAGGTGAATTTCCAGACACATTAAAATTCTGGAGGAAAAAAGTGGGCTAATTAGGTGTGGTGACCCTTCCTGGATGCAAAATGTAGCATAATTCTCTATGAATCCATCAACAAAGAAGATAGGCCATTGAGGAAGATATCTCTCTCCCCAAACATATTGGTTGCTAAAGGCCAGCCCCCAGACCATAATTCCTAAAGTAACAAAAGGTAATGTGAACCTTATATAATGGAATGTTATTCAGCCTTGAAAAGGCAGGAAATTCTGATACATGGCAGAACATGGATGAAAATTGAGGACATTATGCTCAGTGAAATACGCTAGTCATGAAAGGACAAATGCTGTATGATTCCACTGATATGAGGTACTTTGTTTTGGGTTTTTTTTGTTTTTTTTTTTTTTGCTTTTTTTTTTGTTGTTGTTTTTTTTTTTTTTTGGAGACGGAGTCTCACGCTGTCGCCCGGGCTGGAGTGCAGTGGCCGGATCTCAGCTCACTGCAAGCTCCGCCTCCTGGGTTTGCGCCATTCTCCTGCCTCAGCCTCCCGAGTAGCTGGGACTGCAGGCGCCCGCCACCTCGCCCAGCTAGTTTTTGTATTTTTTAGTAGAGACGGGGTTTCACTGTGTTAGCCAGGATGGTCTCGATCTCCTGACCTCATGATCTGCCCGTCTCGGCCTCCCAAAGTGCTGGGATTACAGGCTTGAGCCACCGCGCCCGGCCTGAGGTACTTTGAGTAGCCAAAATCATAGAACAGAAATTAGAAGAGTGGCTGCCAGGAGCTGAGGGGGGAGGGGTGATCAGGAGTTATTGCTTAATGAGTACAGAATTACAAAAGAGTTCTGGAAATGGATAATGGTGATGGTTGCAAAACAATATTAATGTATTTAATACCACTGAGCTGTACACTCACAAATGTTTAGGAAGATAAATTTTATGTTATGTAATGTTACCACAATAAAATAAATTGGGAAAAAAAGCAATATGACACTTACTGAGGACTGCCAAGGAGTAATGAAAGGAGATACCAGTGACTGATGCCAGGATGAGATCTTGTGTCTCTTTTTTTTTTTTTTTTTTTGAGACAGAGTTTTGCTCTGTTGCCCAGGCTGGAGTACAGTGCCACAATCTCAGGTCACTGCAACCTCTGCCTCCTGGGTTCAAGCAATTCTTATGCCTCAACCTGCCGAGTAGCTGAGATTACAGGTGTGCACCACCATGCCCAGCTAATTTTTGTATTTTAGTAGAGATGGGGGTTTCACCACATTGGCCAGGCTGGTCTCGAACTCCTCACCTCAAGTGATCTGCCCTCCTCGACCTCCCAAACTACTCCTAAATTTTACCTTCTCCCTTGTCTTTTGTCAGAAATCTTGCCCGGAGTAATTTCCTAAAAAGTCTAGATCAAATTAAAAAACTAAAAAAAGGGCCGGGCGCGGTGGCTCAAGCCTGTAATCCCAGCACTTTGGGAGGCCGAGACCGGTGGATCACAAGGTCAGGAGATCGAGACCATCTGGCTAACCTGGTGCACCACTTGAAACCAGTCCTACAAAGAATGTGTTTCCCGGCCAGGAATGGATTTTAAAACCCTTAGGAGGCCGGTTGCGGTGGCTCACGCTTGTAATCCCAGCACTTTGGGAGGCCGAGACGGGCGGATCACGAGGTCAGGAGATCGAGACCATCCTGGCTAACACGGTGAAACCCCGTCTCTACTAAAAAATACAAAATACTAGCCGGGCGAAGTGGCGGGTGCCTGTAGTCCCAGCTACTCGGAGGCTGAGGCAGGAGAATGGCGTGAACCCGAGAGGCGGAGCTTGCAGTGAGCTGAGATCCGGCCACTGCACTCCAGCCTGGGTGACAGAGCAAGACTCCGTCTCAAAAAAAAAAAAAAAAAAACCAACTAAAAAAAGAAGCTAGACTACAGCCTATCTAGATCAGTGTTATTAGTCGCATCATCATTATATAAGTGATTAAATTAAAATGTAACCAAAAATGTTTTAACTTATTTTTGCAACAACCAAATGTAAAATTAGAATAATAATAGCATTTTGCATGTGACTGAAGCTTAGGAAAGTTAAATAATTTCTCCAAGAATACACAGTAAGTTGTAGAACTAGTTACCAAACTCAGGTAGTCTGGCAAACCCCCACACCAGCCTGCTCCCAAAAGCCCAGACCCTAAAATCTGAAATCTCTAGCCGTCATCTAATTTGATTGCTTAAACAAATTGAATAAATTTATTTCCTATGGGAATGCTCAGATGTTTAATTTCCTTTTTTTTTTTTTTTTTAGATGGAGTTTTGCTCTTGTTACCCAGGCTGCAGTGCAATGGCACAATCTTGGCTCACTGCAACCTCCACCTTCCAGGTTTAAGCGATTCTCCTGCCTCAGCCTCCCTAGTAGCTGGGATTACAGGCATGCACCACGACACCCAGCTAATTTTGTATTTTTAGTAGAGATGGGGTTTCTCCATGTTGGTCAGGCTGGTCTCAAACTCCTGACCTCAGATGATCCACCCACCTCAGCCTCCCAAAGTAATGGGATTACAGGCATGAGCCACCACGCCCAGCCTGTTTAATTTCCTAATGTTTACTGAGACTCTTCAAGAGTGGGAGAGGGATATAATATACAGCATTCCTCAGTTTATTTAGCCACTGAATTTATTTTTTGTAAGCATCTCAAGGAACTTGAGCCCAAATTTTGCAAAACTGCATGTAATATACAATATTGCTTTTGTTCACCTTTTCCAGCTACTTTAAGAAAATATTTATTTTGGCCGGGCGCGGTGGCTCAAGCCTGTAATCCCAGCACTTTGGGAGGCCGAGGCGGGTGGATCACGAGGTCAGGAGATCGAGACTATCCTGGCTAACATGGTGAAACCCCGTCTCTACTAAAAATACAAAAAATTAGCCGGGCACGGTGGCGGGCGCCTGTAGTCCCAGCTACTTGGGAGGCTGAGGCGGGAGAATGGCGTGAACCCGGGAGGCGGAGCTTGCAGTGAGCCGAGATCACGCCACTGCACTCCAGCCTGGGAGACACAGTGAGACTCCGTCTCAAAAAAAAAAAAAAAAAAAAATATTTATTTTATCTCATTTAGAAAAATTTTTAAATTAAGATATTGAGAACTTGATTTGCCCAAGGTCATAATCAGTTAACACTGGAGTCAGAATTAGAATCTAGGTCTGGCCACAATTTCAGGTATCTTTTTTAAAGTTATTTATTTTTAAACACTTTTTTTTTTTTTTTTGATACAGGATCTCACTCTGTCACCCAGGTTGGACTGCAGTGGCATGATCGAAGCTCACTATAGCCTTGACCTCCCCAGGCTCAGGTGCTCCTCCAATCTCGGCCTCCCGAGCAGCTAGGCCTACAGGCTCACACCACCATGCCTGATTAATTTTTGTATTTTTTATAGAGACAGGGTTTCACCATGTTGCCCAGACTTGTCTCGAACTCTGGGCTCAAGTGATCTGCTTGACTCAGCCTCCCAAAGTGCTGGGATTACAGGCATGAGCCGCCACTCCCAGCCTGAAGTTATTTTTTTAATTATAGAAGGAATACTAGCAGATTTCATTCTAGCAAATCACACAATACCAAGCAGTTACCTAGGTGAATTAAGTAAACCCCATAACAGTAAGTCTTTGTTATCTATTTCTCTATAACCACTTCAAAATTTAATGGCTGTGGCAGGTTGTATTTTTCTTTCTTTTTCTTTTCTTTTTTTTTTTTTTTTGAGAGGGAGTTTCCCTCTTGTTGCCCAGGCTGAAGTGCAATGGCGCAATCTTGGCTCACTGCAACCTCCACCTCCTGGGTTCAAGCGATTCTCCTGCCTCAGCCTCCCAAGTAGCTAGGAGCCACGTTAGCTGCACCACCACACCCAGCTAATTTTGTATTTTTAGTAGAGATGGGGTTTCACCATGCTGGTCAGGCTGGTCTCGAACTCCCAACCTCAGGTGATCCGCTCGCCTCAACCTCCCAAAGTGCTGGGATTATAGGCGTGAGCCACGGCGCCCAGCCAGGTTGTACTTTTCAAGAGGGTTGTAACAAGATATTCCATACCACATGCTCTTCTTAAATGTGACACTCCTCCCATTAAGAGGTAGAGTCTATATTCCCTCCTCTTGAACTTGGGTGGGCCTGTAAGTAAGGTGGAAGTAAGGCAAGTTCAAAAAAGGTTATACATCTTCCACTTGATTGTCTTAGGAGTGACTCAGAATCCAGCCACCTTGGATATAAGGCAGCAGAGCAACCTCATGGAGAAACCGCATAGGTGTTCCTGCTGACAATCCTAGCCGAGATCCCATTCAACAGCCAGCATAACTTCAGAAGTATGTTGAAGTAAAATAAAATGGAGACCAGGCCTGAAGAATCTCTGAGCAGACAAAACCAGTTAGGCCTCATAATTGACCTCAACCTTGATTTACAAACACAAGGGAAACTTATGTTGAGCCATTTCTTGTAAATGCCTGTATTAAAGAAAAATAAAACTTAAGCTCAACCAGTTGGAAATAGCCAAAAACTTACATAACTAGGGACTTTCCAACAAGGTGAATGAATGAATAAGGCAACTATATAATTGCAATCAATCAAATTATTTATTTTGTTTCCACATTTACTCCATAAATACTTGCCCCTGATGATTTGTCATGAGAAAAATTAAACTTCTTTCAGTTTGTATTTCCCGATTCATTAACTGCTTCCTACTCAAATGAACTCTTAAAACTTTTTTTGTGCCTTAGTTTACCTTTTACATATGTGAATGAGCAATTCCAAATGATTCCAGCCCCAAGCTTTCAAGTCATCTCAGGCTTCCAAGTCTTCTCAGCTGAAGTCTCAGTGATTCTGAAGCAGAAACAAGTCATCCCCACTATACCCTTTTCAAATTCTTGACCCACAGAATCCATGACATAATAAACTGGTTGCTGTTTTATACCAGTAAGTTTGGAGTGGTTTGTTACACAGCAATAGGTAATTGGAACACTCCCTTATCTTCCCCAAGGTAGCATCTTGGTGAAGGTGGAGCAACCAATGACCCAGAGGTAGTAGAAAAAGGAGGCAACCTCAGGTCTCTGTGGCTGAACTCTGGCACTCTAATGTTCTCAGATGTGTTGGGCTGGTCTTGTCCCTGGGTACTTTGTGCTGAACAAGGTGCAGCTTTTTTCTGCTGGGCCTTTTGGAGTATCAGCCTAACATGAACCTCTCAAGTCCATGATCTCATACCATTCTAGTTGCCTCTAGTTGCCAAGTCCCTGCCTAGTGGGCTTCCTTGTCTTATTCCCAGACTTCTACAAAAGACATTTATTCTTGTCTAGGTATCTTCCCTTGGAAGGAGATGGGAGTCAAATCTGTTCAAAATCCATTCCTCTCTCCATACCCCCAACTCCTGATAGGGCTGGGTGAAGTTCTCACCACCTACTCCTAAGGGTTTTATTTATTTATTTATTTATTTATATATATATATTTTGAGACAGAGTCTCGCACCCATGCTGGAGTACAGTGGTGTGATCTCGGCTCACTGCCAGCTCTGCCTTCCGGGTTCACACCATTCTCCTGCCTCAGCCTCCCGAATAGCTGGGACTACAGGCGCCCGCCACCATGCCTGGCTAATTTTTTATATTTTTAGTAGAGATGGGGTTTCACTGTGTTAGCCAGGATGGTCTCGATTTCCTGACCTCATGATCTGCCCGCCTCGGCCTCCCAAAGTGCTGGGATTACAAGCGTGAGCCACCGCGACCGGCCTCCTAAGGGTTTTAAAATCCATTCCTGGCCGGGAAACACATTCTTTGTAGGACTGGTTTCAAGTGGTGCACCAGTGTAAAAAGGGATTTGCGGGCAATCAGTATAAATTATTTGGGTTTGGATCTAGCTCCGTCACTTAATATAAGGGGATCTCAGGCATGTCTCTACAATTTTATTTCTTCTTCTGTAATATCTTGATAATGGTTACTTAATAAGATTATTAAAAGGATTAGATGACACTGTAAATTTACTTAAGTCTGATAGAAAGTAAATGTAAAGCAGTCCAGGCACGGTGACTCACGCCTTAATCCCAGCACTTTGGGAGGCCGAGGCTGGTGGATCACCTAAGGTTGGGAGTTCGAGACCAGCCTGACCAAATGGAGAAAGCCCGCCCCCGTCTCTACTAAAAATACAAAATTAGCTGGGTGTGGTGGCACATGCCTGTAATCCTAGCTACTCGGGAGGCTGAGCCAGGAGAATCGCTTGAACCTGGGAGGCGGAGGTTGCAGTGAGCCGAGATCGCGCCATTGCACTCTAGGCTGGGCAACAAGAGCCAAACTCCGTCTCAAAAAAAAAAAAAAAAAAAAAAAGTAAAAGTAAAGCAAAAGTTAGTTACGATTAGAAAATGCATATCAGCAAATTAAAGACTCCGAAAGCTATTTAATTAAAGGGAATTGCTTAATTCTGCCGGATTCCAAATTTTCCTGCTTGATAAATTCCCAGAACCCTTTCAAACGGAACACCAATGATTAGCATTAGGGTGGAGACGGAGGAGCTGGAGTGAACAGGACTCGGCTGGAACACGTCCACGCACGAGTATGAGGTGAGGTGTTCAGGTCAATGGGAACGCCACTCCCCTCGGGAGGACACGGCAGTCTTTTCGTCCTCCTGGGGCTGAACCCGGGACGTCTACACGAGGCTAACGGGACAGCTATTTCTCCGCTCCCTCGTCACAGCCCGCTCGTGCTCCGCTCCGCTTCCCTTTGACCTGCGTATTGCCAGTACCGTCTCCGTCTTGTCCAGCCCCCGCTGTTGGGAACTGAGATCAGCCTTTCCCAGACTTCCGGTTTTGACTCACTAATGACGGGAAAGCTCCGGACCCTCTTGCGAGACGCGGGGAGGGAAGGGGGGCGGGGCGCGGCGAGAGTAGGGGCGGGGCTCACGATGACGGAGAACAGAAGGGCGGGGAGGGGCGGGGCGAGAGGAGATGTGCGACGGGAGGACGGGCGGGGCTCACGAGTGACGGAAGCAGAAGGGAGGGGCGGGACGAGAGGAGGGGAGGGACAGCGGAAGGGACGGAAGAGAGGAGGGGCGGGACGAGAGGAGGGGCGGGACGAGAGGAGGGGCGGGGCTCACGAGTGACGGAAGCAGAAGGGCGGGGCGCAAGAGCGACTGAGAGCACTACGCGGGTGAGAGGAGGGGCGGGGCGTGGGAGTGACGGGTGTGGGAGTGACGGGTGTGGGAGTGAGGGGGCGTGGGAGTGACGGGGCGTGGCAGTGACTGGGCACCGAGAGGCCCGAGTCAGAGGCGAGGCGAGGCGTGAGACTGACTGAGGGAGGAGGGCCGGGAGGGGCTGGAGCGCCCCTGGGTGTCCTTGAGCTTGCGGGAAATTCGGGTCACTTTTTCCCCAGGCCTCAGGCCTGCGGCGTCGAATTTGGGGTCTTCGCTAGGCCTGCGAGGTTGGCCGACGTTCAGGGTCGGTGCCCAGGAGATGGGCTGCCTTCCGTGGGGCTGGGCAAGGGACTCTGCCTGGCAGCGCACCTGAGCGGGGGCCGGAGCACAAGGCTGGATGCGGGGCACCTCGGCGTGATTCGCGGCGGCAAGTCTCTTTACCATCCCTACCCTGAGTTCCCCCATTCTCTTTCCTGGAAGCAACCACTGTTACAGTTTTTGCGTGACCTTCCTAGATGATCTCCAGTCGTCCCTTGGTATCCGCAGGCAGATTAGCTCCAGGACAGCACCCCATACTAAAATCTGCCATGCTCAAGTCCCTCCTATAAAATGGCATAGTATTTACATACAACTACGCACATCCTCCCACACACTTTAAATCAGCCATGGATTACTTGTAATACCTAATACAATGTAGTTATACTGTATTGTTTGTATTTGCATTATTTTTATTGTTATTTTCCCTAATATTTTGGGAATCCGCTGATGTGGGAGGCCAACTAGATCTATACATGTATCTGTATTAATATGCATAAATATATTTCCTCTATTTTCCCCTTACTCAAAAACCCCACACTATACACACTACTCTTCACCTGAGTCTTTTCAGTTAGCAGTAAGTCTTGAACCTGTCCAAGAGCAGGATGACGTGCAAAATGAGTGATTTAAAACTCTTTCTACAGCTGGGCTTTAAAGTACTTCCAGCTTTTTACTACTATTTTGGCAGAGGGCTCACCTATGGGAATTAAAAGATGCATTTCTAGCCTGGTCATATAATAAGACTTGTCTCTTCAAAATAAAATAAAATTAGCTGGGTGTGGTGGCAGCCTCCTGTGGTCACAGCTACTCAGGAGGCTGAGGTGGGAGAGTCGCTTGAGCCTGGAAAGTCGAGGCTGCAAGTTCAAGTGATTCTCCTGCCTCAGCCTCCCTAGTAGCTGGGATTGCAGCGTGCACCACCACGCCTGGCTAATTTTTGTATATTTAGTACAGACAGGGTTTCACCATGTTGGCCAGGCTCTTCTCAGACTCCTGACCTCAGGTGATCTGCCCGCCTCGGTCTCCCAAAGTGCTGGGATTACAGGCTTGAGCCACTGTGCCTGGCCCAAAGTGAGGAGTTTTTATGCAGCTGGAGAGTAAGGAGGGGGAGTTTCAGAGACTCGAGGGGAAAAGTCTGTGTTTCTTCAGTCTCAGATAATGTCTTGAACAACCAGACTTCCGGGCGTCAGCAGTTGAGCATAACATCCTTAAAGGCATTCATTCAAATCTTCTGCTTTTTTTTTTTGAGACAGGATCTCACTGTCGCCCAGGCTGGACTGCAGTGACACGATCTCGGCTCACTGTAACCTTGGTCTCCCGAGTTCAAGCGATTCTCCCACCTCAGCCTCCTGAATAACTGGGACTACAGGCACATATCACCCAGCGAATTTTTGTTTTTTGTTTTTTTCTGGTAGAGATGAAGTTTCTCTATGTTGGCCAAGGTGGTCTCAAACTCCTGACCTCAAGTGATCTGCCCGCCTCCGCCTCCCAAAGTGCTGGGATTACAGGCATGATCCACCATGCCTGGTCCTTCTGCAATTTTTTGTTTTCAAGACCCTGAAGTTATATTCTTCTGCTTGGCAAAGAAAACAGTACATCAGCAGTTTATAATTATATTGTAGAAGGAATATTGGGCAAAACACAAGTACAAGCAAGCAAGGGCCTGTTCGGAATTTTCATCCTTTCAGTCACTAAAAATGCTGGTGTGGTAAAATCTCAAGGGGTCCGGTTTATAAAATGTACCTTAGAAATTCCATGGGAAGCCATAGTCTTGTTTCTTTTCATAAACAAGGCCTGTCTGTCTGCCCCTGGATTTCCCTCTTGTATCCTAGCAAAGATCAGACTTTGTTTTTTGTGTATATTTTTTGATATGGAGTCTCACTGTGTCACCCATGGATGAATGCAGTGCTGCTATCATAGCTCACAGCAGCTTCAAACTCCTGGGCTCAAGCGATCCTCCCATTTCATTCTCCCAAGTCTTTGGGACTACGGGTGTGTGCCAGTGCACCTGACTAGGATCAGACTTTAGAAGATTCTGGCCCCACTGGATGGCACAGGCCCATCACTCTACTATTTCACTGTACTCTCTGTAAAGTCCTGAAATATTCTGACCAACAGGGATGGACTCTTTTCAAGATCCATAGAGCTCTGAGGAATTTGTCCTATCCTCTTCTTCCCCCACTGCCTCACGTTGCTGGTATCTGCTTAGAAAGGAGCTAATGGAATGGGTAAACTAGGAGTGCTAGAGTAGCTGGTCTGAGACAAGGGTGAGGGGAAGGAATCAACCACTTTGGGATCAGGACAGAGAAGAAAGCAGAGCCACCAGGGCAACTGTAGTTACTCCTTTCTTGCTGCTGTTCGGCTGTAGTTTCCCTCTCCCATACTATCAAGAAGCCCCAGTGAAACCACATGTACCACATTTATGTTTTTTGCTCTGAGATCCATTCCCTGCCCTAACTCTCCCTGTTGTACTTGCAGGGAAACGCATTTCCCCAGGATCCCATCATGCAAAGTGAAAGCCAAAATCCTTGCTGTGTTCCACAAGACCCTTCACCTCCTCCTAGCTCACTTGGATCTGGCTACACTGGTTTTTGCTATTTCTGGGACACAACAGTTTGCTGTTGCCACAGAACCTTTGCACTTTGTGGCCCCTCAGCCTGGAAGCTTGTCCTCTAGATATTCTACATGGCTACTTCCCTCACTTCCTTCAGGTCTTAACACAAAAGTCACTTCTCAGGGGGCCTGCCTTAGCCACACTATCTAAAATTTCACATACGAGGACACCCAGATATTTCATATCCTGTTTCCCTCTTTATTTCTCTTTAGCACTTGCCACATCTGACATACTAAATAAAAACTGTTTCCTCTGCCCACACACTTTTGACACCAAATGTGTGGGTTTCCACACCAAACAATTCTCCAGTTCTCAGTGGTCACCAATTTTATGTCCTCCCATCTAACTCGAGTCGGACACTACCTGGAATTAATGAAGTTCCCACAGGTTAAGGACTCAGGCTCACAAGACTGCTCCTCACTTCAGATGCCAATCACAAGTTCCAGATTGTCATCTGTACTTCTCACCAATTGGCTATCAACTGGGGCTTTCCAAACACCCTCCTCCTGTTTGATAATTTGCCATAATTGCTCACAAAACTCAGGGAGACATTTACTTACATTTACCAGTTTATTATAAAGAATATGACAAGTCTGGGTGTGCTGGCATATGCTTGTAATCCCAGCACTTTGGGAGGCTGAGGTGGACAGATCACCTGAGAGGTCAGGAGTTCAAGACCAGCCTGGCCAACATGATGAAACTCCATCTCTATTAAAAATACAAAAATTGGGCCGGGCGCGGTGGCTCAAGCCTGTAATCCCAGCACTTTGGGAGGCCGAGACGGGCGGATCACGAGGTCAGGAGATCAAGACCATCCTGGCTAACACCATGAAACCCCGTCTCTACTAAAAAAATACAAAAAACTAGCCGGGCGAGGTGGCGGGCGCCTGTAGTCCCAGCTACTCGGGAGGCTGAGGCGGGAGAATGGCGTAAACCCGGGAGGCGGAGCTTGCAGTGAGCTGAGATCTGGCCACTGCACTCCAGCCTGGGCGACAGAGCGAGACTCCGTCTCAAAAAATAAAAAAATAAAAAAATAAAAATACAAAAATTGGCGGCCGGGCGCGGTGGCTCAAGCCTGTAATCCCAGCACTTTGGGAGGCCGAGACGGGCAGATCACAAGGTCAGCAGATCGAGACCATCCTGGTTAACACGGTGAAACCCCGTCTCTACTAAAAAATACAAAAAACTAGCCGGGCGAGGTGGCAGGCGCCTGTAGTCCCAGCTACTCGGGAGGCTGAGCCAGGAGAATGGCGTAAACCCGGGAGGCGGAGCTTGCAGTGAGCTGAGATCTGGCCACTGCACTTCAGCCTGGGCGACAGAGCTAGACTCCGTCTCAAAAAAAAAAAAAAAAAAAAATACAAAAATTGGCTGGGTGTAGTGGTGGGTGCCTGTAATCCCAGCTACTCAGGAGGCTGAGAGAATCGCTTGAATTCAGGAGGTGGAGGTTACAGTGAGCTGAGAACGCACCACTGCACTCCAGCCTAGAAAACAGAGTGAGACTCTGTCTGCAATAATAATAATAATAATAATAATAATAAAGAATATGACAAAGTTTACAGATGGACAGCCAAATGGAAGATGTACCGCGGGCAAGTATAGGTGAGGGCTTGGAGCATCCATGCTCTATTTAGGCTTGCCACCTTCGTAGCACCGCGATGTGTTCACTAAGCCAGAAACTCTTGGAACCCTGTTATTTAGGGTTTGGATGTAGATTCTATTACTTAGACAGAATGGATGAAATCATTGACCATTGGAGTCAATCTCCAGCCCCTTTCTCCTCCCCAGAGGTTGGCGATGGAGCTGAAAGTTCCAACCCTCTGATCATTTGATTGGTTTCTCTGGAAACTGGCCCCCATCTTCCAGGAATCACCTCATTAGTATAAACTCAGGTATGCTTGGAAGGGGCTTTTTATGAATAACAAAAGACACTCCTCTCACCCCTATTACTTAGGAAATTACAAGTGTTTTAGATCTATGTTAGGAACTAAGGACAAAGATCAAAAGTATACTTCTTCACAACATCACACAAACCACATATTTTATTATCTGCCTCACAAAGTAGGATGTAAACTCCATGAGGACACGGATTTGTTTTTTGTTTGAGACAGGGTCTCACTCTGTTGCCCAGGCTGGAGTGCACTGGCACTGAAATGGCCTTGTTACCTGGAGTAACACCTGAGGTTCGTTGTCTCACAACCACCAAGAATAAGGATGCAGACACACAAAGAGTGAGGTTGAGAGTGGAAGTTTAATAGACGAAAGAAAGAGAATAGCTCTCTGCTGCAGAGAGGGGTCCTGGAAAAATGGGTTGCCAGATCTACAGTGAAATGCAGGGGGTTTTATAGATGAACTGGTGAGGAGGCAGAATCTGATCTACATAGCGTGCAAAAAACTGGTCTGACCAGGTGTGCTATTTGCATAGGATGGGAATCTCTGGCTTCCTCCACCCCAATCTTTGATTATGCAGGCAGGTTCACTGCCTGAGCTGCACCGTGTTGCCCATTTCTTTATTACTATACATATGGTAACAAAAAAAGGGAAGATGGAGCCTCCATGGTGGACATGCTTGACCCCCTGGGTACCCCTTTTCTATTGGCATAGCTGCCAGCATTCCCCTGTGCAAGCTTCCAGCTTGCTTACCCATGTTTGCAGCTCAATTTTTCAGCCTGCTGTTTCTTAGAAATGATTTTGGGGGCTGCTTTTTTGTTAGCAAAGAAATTCTACTGAGGACTTTTCTGTGCTCACTATCTGCCTAAATAATTTCTGTCTCCTGTATCAGCACAATCATGGCTCACTGCAACTTCTGCCCCCAGCCTCAAGCGATCCTCCCATCTCAGCCTCCCAAGTAGCTAGGACCACAGGTATGAACCACCATGTCTGGATAATTTTTGTGTTTAGGTAGAGCCTAGGTTTTGCCATGTTTGCCCAGGCTAGTCTTGAACTCCTGGGCTCAAGTGATCAGACTGCCTGGGCTCAAGCCGTCCTCCTGCCTCAGCCTCTCAAAGTGCTAGAATTACAGGAATAAGCCACCACACCTGTCCATACAAAAAAACTTTTTTTTTTTTTTTGAGATGTAGTCTCGGTCTGTTGCCTAGGCTGCAGTGCAGTGGCACAATCGCAGCTCACTGCAACCTCTGCCTCCCAGGTTCAAGCGATTCTCCTGCCTCAGCCTGCTGAGTAGCTGGGATTACAGGCATGAGCCACAGCGCCCGGCCATATAAAATTTTTGATTAAAGAAAAATTTAAGGCTGGGTGTGGTGGTTCATACTTATAATCTCAACACTTTGAGAGGTCAAAGCCCGAGGATCTCTTGAGGCCAGGAGTTCAAGGCCAGCTAGGCAATTTAGTGAGACTCACTTTCTACCAAAAAAAGTTTAAAAATTAAACTTTAGCAGTTTAAATTAATTTTTAATTTTTAGAAATTAAAAATTAGCAGGCCTGGCCAGATGTGGTGGCTCACACCTGTAATCCTAGCACTTTGGGAGGCCAAGGTGGGTTGATCACCTGAGGTCAGGAGTTTGAGACTAGCCTGGCCAACATGACAAAATCTTGTCTCTACTAAAAATGCAAAAAATAGCCAGGCGAGGTGGCAGGCACTGTAATCCTAGGAGGCAGAGGTTGCAGTGAGCCAAGATCAATGGCACTCCAGCCTGGGTGACAGAGCGAGACTCTGTATAAAAATAAATCTATCTCTCTCTATATGTGTGTGTGTGTGTGTGTATGTGTGTGTGTGTGTATATATGTGTGTGTATATATGTATGTATGTATATATAGTAGGCTCTGGTGATGCATGCCTGTAGTCCTGATATAGGAGGTAGAAAGAAATTGTTTAGGCACTCCAGCCTGGGTGACAGAGCAAGACCCTGTAAAAACAAACAAAAACCAAAAAACAAAAAGCCTCACGCCTGTAATCCCCAGCACTTTGGGAGGCCGAGGCAGGTGGATCTCCTGAGGTCAGGAGTTCGAGACCAGCCTGGCCAACATGGCGAAACCCCATCTCTACTAAAAATACAAAAATTAGCCGAGTGTGGTGATGGGCGCCTGTAATCCCAGCTACTTGGCACGCTGAGGCAGGAGAATCCCTTGAACTCGGGAGGCAGAGGTTGCAGTGAGCTGAGATCGCACCATTGCATTCTAGCCTGGATGACAAGAGCAAAACTTTGTCTCAAAAAAAAAAAAAAAAAAAAAGTACAGGTTGAGTATCCTTTATCTAAAATACTTGGGACCAGAATTGTTTCAAATTTTGATTTTTTTCAGATTTTGGAATATTTGCATTATACCCACCCTAGTTGAGTATCTCAAATCTGAAAATCTGTAATCCAAAATGCTCCAATGAGCATTTCCTTTGATCATCCTGTCAGCACCCAAAACGTTTAGGATTTTGGAATGTTTTGAATTTCAGATTTTCAGATTTGGGATGGTCGACCTATATTTTATATGAATATTCCAAACAGCCTTCAAATATGTGGGCTTTTTAATTTTTTTCTGGGAAATACTAAAAAATTATAATAAGGGAGGAGATCACCCCTTATATTGTCTTATGCCCAATTTCTGCCTCCACAGAAAGAAGACGTAAAAACTAAAAGCAGAAATGGAATCCACAGGCAGATAACCCAACTCTGCGCCCTGGGCCTGGTAGTTAAAAATCAGCCCCTGAGCTCACTGCTTGTGTTATCTATAGATTTCAGACACTGTATGGAAAAGCATCATGAAAATCCCTGTCCTGTTCTGTTCCGTTCTGATTACCGGTGCATGCAGCCCCCAATCACGTACCCCCTGCTTGCTCAATCATGACCCTCTCACATGGACCCCCTTAGAGTTGTAAGCCCTTAAAAAGGATAGGAATTGCTCACTTAGGGAGATCGGATTTTGGAGACGTGAGTCCACCGATGCTCCCAGCTGAATAAAGCCCTTTCCTTCTGCAACTCGGTGTCTGAAGGGGTCTTGTCTGTGGCTCCTCCTGCTACAATAATAGCTATGTTAAGGCTTAACTGACATACAATAAACTGAACATATTTAAAATGTACAAGTTTTGACATGTGTATACATCTGGGAAATTATCACCACAATTCAGGTCTGATTTACATGTTAGGCACAGTTCATAGGGCCTACTTTTTTTTTTTGAGATAGATTCTCTCTATTGCCCAGTCTGGATCTCCGCTCACTACAACCTTCGCCTCTGAGGCTCAAGCGAGTCTGAAGCCTCAGCCTCCGGAGTAGCTGGGATTACAGGCTAATAGTTATATCTTTAGTTTCGCCATGTTGGCCAGGCTGGTCTCAAATTCCTGGGCTCAGGCGATCCGCTCACCTCAGCCTCCCAAACTGCTGGGATTAAAGGCGTGAAACACCTTGCCTGGCCGAAAAATGTTTTAAATTCAAAATGCTGTATTGGAGGCTGGGTGCAGTGGCTTTTTTTACTCAGCATACTTGAGATTCATGTTATTGTATATGTGAGTAGTTCCGTCCTTTTTTGGGCTAACATTCCATTGTATGGATTGGTCTTTAACTTGTTGATTGACATTTGGATTGTCTACAGTTTGGGGCTATTACAAATAGAGCTGCTGTGAACGTGTGTGTACAGGCTTTTGTATGGGCATATGCTCTGTTTACTCTTGGTAAATACCTAGGAGTGGAATGGCTGAGTCATATTGTAGTAGTTTAACGTTTTTAAAAACTACCAAACTGTTTTCCAAAGTGAGTGTACCATTTTACATTTCCATCAGCAGTGAATGAGTGTTCTGGTTTCTCCACCTCCTTGCCAACTTGGTATGGTCAGTCTTTTAAATTTTAGACAGTCTGATATGTGTGTAGTGGTATCTCATTGTGTTTTAAATTTGCATTTCCCTAATGATTAATGACATTCCCTAATGATTAATGACGTTGGCCATCTTTTCATGTGATTATTTGCGATCCATATATCTTCTTTTATCAAGTGTCTGTTCAAATTGTTTGTCCCTCTTTTAGGAGAGTTGTGAAAATAATCTTTTAATTGAAAATGTACATTGTTTCCACCTGATTTAGAACCTAAGAATCTTGAAAGGAAAGAGAAAGAACTAACATTTCCGTGACTGAGAACTGGATGGTGACAAATGAGAAAATAAACACAATAAAGGCAAGTTTGGTGGGGGTGACAGAGCAGAGCGACTTGTGATCCCCGCTCCGTCACCACGTTCGGTTCCGTTCGGTTCGTTCCTCTGGACTACGGCGTTAATGATGCCGGCAATCAGCGCAAAGTGAGATAATCACCAGCGCACTCTTGGATCTCTATGCAGGTTTGTAAACTATGTGGAGGAAACGAACCCGTCGCAGTCTCAGCCGAAGAGGCCGGAGTAGGAGCCGAAGCCTGAGCAGGTTCTGAAAAACACACCGGCCGTTCAGGACTAGGCCCTGAACCACAACTTGCTCCTCAGGGGTCCGGGTCGGAAGTGACGACTTCATTCACTGAGCAGTCATTTCCGGTCCCCAGTGTGCCCGGAGTGCCCTCTGGGTGTCAGAAAAGACACAGAAACTGACGGGGCGGAACCGCGACACGGTGCCTGCTGATGTCAAAAGGTCTCACGGCTCCGGGGGGACCCAGTCGCCCACAGCCGCCAGGGGCGCTGCCGGCTCCGAGCCCGTTGTCGAGAGCCGCTCCGCTGCTCGTGTCTGCCCTTCAGTCCTTCCAACTCTTCTGGGACCTAGAGTTCCGGGATCTCACTGCGATCTTGGAGGATTCCTATGTAGAATTCGAAAGGATATGGGGAAGGAAAAAACAAAAATACACCTCAGTTTGTTTCCGCCCGGTTTCGAACCGGGGACCTTTCGCGTGTGAGGCGAACGTGATAACCACTACACTACGGAAACTAAGTGACGGCTGGGGTTTTGCAAACGGCTCTTAAAAGTTAGCGCCTCATCACTGCGTCCCTGATCCAAGAGAAAAGTACCCGGCGGGCCAACCACAGCTTCGGGATGGGGGCGCGCAGGGAAGTAGCCAGCAAAGCAGGTAAGGCGCGGGCTGCTCGCGGGGGATCGTGACCGAGGGCACAGGGGTGAACTCCATGGTGCTTCCTTAGGAAATTTCTGGCACAGTCAGGGCTGCAGCCATAGCCCTGAGACAGTGGGGCAGGGCTCCAGGCGTCCTCGAATGCTCGTCGTGGAGTTTTCCTGATCCTGTCGGGTCCCTAAGGAGCTTGGCGGGGAGCGTGGACGCCCTGGGGCCAGGCCACCGCGGCCACTGAGAGCCCCACCCGGGGACTGGAGAAAAACGAAGTAGAAGAGACCCAGGGGACAGACTTGGCCAGGTCAAAGGAAACCAGCTCATATTTGGAACAAAGTACGCCTTAGATTTGCCCAGCACTGAATTTAGAAGCATTTTCACATTCTCGTGTTTAACTAGTTTTACAACAGTGCCGCGAGCGAAGTATTAAACGTGTTTTAAAGATGAAGAGACTGAACCTAGGTAAATTGTACTTGGGTAAGATGGAAGCGCTACTTAACATTAAGGAGAGTCTGCGACCCTGATGTTCTCAGGCTGTCTCGCTTAGTGGGACTACACGTTATTATTGTCCGAGGAAGCAAACGAAGAGGAAAGAGACCGTGGAGAGTATTCCTGGAGGGACTCAAGATACCTCTCTAGGTAGAACCCCAAGATACCTGTGTAGAGTAACAGCTTATGTCGAATGACCTCATCTTTTCCACTGCTGCGGGTGAAATTATCTGAGGAGGTAGGAAGAGGAGATGGCTTAGGGATGCCATATGACAAAGGCTTTGGAAAATTAAGAAGAGGCCGGGCGTGGTGGCTCACGCCTGTAATCCCAGCACTGTGGGGGTCCAAGTGGGCGGATCTCACCTAGGATCAGGAGTTCGAGACCAGCCTGGCTAACATGGTGAAACGCCATTTCTACTAAAAATACAAAAATTAGCTGGGCGTGGTGGCGCGCCCCTGTAATCCCAGCTACTCGGGAGGCTTAGGCAGGAGAATAGCTTGAACCCAGGAGGCTTAGGTTGCAGTGAGCCGAGATCACGCAATTACACTCCAGATTGGATGAAAAAGCAAAACTTCGTCAAAAAAAAAAAGAAAAGAAAAGAAAAAAGAAAATTAAGAAGAGAAGGATGAGAGAATTACGAGGCAGCAGTGAAGACTTACATGCTGTTGTGTGATACAAATGCCCAGGGGCTAGCATGGAACGATGTTGACTGACTGCGCCAGGAGCTCTAATCTAGCAAGAACCTAGAGGAGAAAGTGGGTTGTGGGATGAATAAGCAAAGGAAGAGGGTTAAGGAGTTGGGGGTGGTAGTGAGAGAGCAAAAGAGGAGCACCTGGTTACAGGTTGAGGCTGTGCAGTATGTAGAAGGACATCAGAGATGTTCAATAGTGCTCACTTCGGCAGCACATATACTCACATTGGAATAGTACAGAGAAGATGAACATGGCCCCTGTGCAAGGTTGATGCACAAATTCATGAACGGTTCCTTTTTTTTTTTTTTTTTAAAGAAATGTCCAATGGACTGAATGCTAGACAGATAATAGTTTATCAGGTTAAGGCATTTTATCAGAAAATTGGCTTAAATAATAAAGGGAAAATATTGCCTCACAACCCTAGGTAGATCTGGGTTTCAGGTAAGTCTTCATACAAGGCTCAAAGAAGTCTCTGGGCCAGGCACGGTGGCTCACGCCTATAATCACAGCACTTTGGGAGATCGAGGCGGGCAGATCAACTGAGGTCAAAAATTCGAGACCAGCCTGGTATTACTAAAAATACAAAGTAATTAGCCGGGCATAGTGGTGCACACCTGTAGTCCCAGCTATGTGGGAGGCTGAGGCATGAGAATTGCTTGAACCCAGCGGGTGGAGGCTGCAGTGAGCCGAGATTGTGCCACTGTACTCCAGCCTGGGCAACAGAGTGAGACTCCATCTCAATTAATAATAATAATAAAGAAGTATCTGGTTTATCTTGGTCCTTCTTCTTCAATGTGGACTCCATTCTGGGGCAGACTCTCTATTCATGTTTTCAAAGTGCCCACCATGGGCAGCTTGAGCTATAGGTTCCCTTGTTCACAGCCAGCAGAAAAAAGTGTGTACTTCTTGGAGAACTCATTATCGTGTAACAGGGATGGGATATGCTGCTTCGTTTAAATAATTAGGGCCTACTCCTGAGGTCCGGGGTAAGATTAACCCTACTCAAACTCTATGGCTGACAAATTCAGGGTACCCGTAAGAAGGGAATAGGATGTTGTAATGCTAAGGTGGCAACCAACAAACATTCTCTTCAGAGGGTAAGACCACAGTTCTACAGAGAGTGGAGAAGAATGGCATATACTTCCAGAAACTAGAGCTGATGTTAGGAAAGGTTCCACTCTAAGGGCTTCCCCGCTAAGGGAGTTCTCCCATGAGTAGCTTTCACTATGCAAGATCAGATGAGACCTAAGATAGCCCAGGACACAGGATCCTCCCATCGAAGAGGCCACTTTCAATGTGGGCTAGTCTCTGCCCCTCCGTGCCAGGAACTGAAGAGGCTGTGCCAGTACCTTTTCCCCTCATCAGTCTCTGGGAAGGCAAAGCTTTTATGCATCTGGCCTCAGTGGTCAGCGAGACTGTGGGATCATCCTGAAGGACAGGAGGTCCTGGAGTTCAACCTCAGGACATCATATCTGGCTTAAGACGATCACTCTTCATGCCCTGCTCATCACTGTTCCTCACCATAGTTTCTCCCTAATGCAGTGCCTTGTGGGGAGCTATTTCCCTGAGTACACAGTGATAACAGGATGTGAATCACCTTTTTTCTGGGCAGAGGTGGTGGAATTTTTTACCATCATGAAGCTGAGGTTCCTTCCCCATTCTGAGTTGAATAACCCAAATCTTGGCTCTTAGAGCTGCTGGTATCCCTAATTCCTTATAAAACTTAACTCTGTCCCCAACTCTTTACTATCCCATTGCTCGGTATCTTCCACCACGTCCTCCTTATGGAGATTCTGAGGCCGGGCGCAGTGGCTCATGCCTGTAATCACAGCACTTTGGGAGGCTGAGCTGGGTGGATCACCTGAGGTCAGGAGTTCGAGACCAGCCTGAGCAACATGATGAAACTCTCTCTCTCTCTACTAAAAATACAAAAATTAGCTGGGCATAGTGGCAGGCACCTGTAATCCCAGCTACTTGGAGGCTGAGGCATGAGAATTGCTTGAACCTGGGAGGCAGAGGTTGCAGTGAGCCCAGATGGCGCCACTGCACTCCAGCTTGGGTGACAAAGCAAGACTCTGTCTCAATAAACAAAAACAAAAACAAAAAGACTCTGATACCCTATAATATATAATTTTATGGCAGCAGGAGGCAATAGGGCAAAGGATTTCTTCCTTTGTGGTGTAGATGGAGTGGTGATGATGGAAAGATAAGGAATGTTATGAAATGAGTCTTCAGTAGAGGAGTCTAGTCTCAGGGAAGAAAACTGGACATTAAATTTGTAATCTGGAAAGGAAGTAGAGGAGTTAACTACAGTTTTGAAACTAGTTTTTATGGCTTCCATATTTCACCTTTTAACCTTGATGCTATATAGTTTTTCAAAGAGGCACAATTGTTTTGATTAGCTACATAGAAAATGAATCGGAATTAGTAAACTATTACAATACAATACAATACAATACAATAGTTCATTAAGATTGCTGGCTACAAAATCAACATTAAAAAAATCAGAAATTTCCACCACATCCGCAATAATCGCCTAGAAAATATGAGAAAATAACATATCATTCATGATAGAATAAAATCATAATGTGTCTAAGAACAAGCCACAGAATAAATGCACATAACCTTTATATTGAGAAACACTTAAAATTATTCAAGGGCAAGTTGAAAACTAATTAAGTGAAGAGATTTACCTTATTTATAAATGAGGTGATTTAGTATTATAAAGATGTGAATTTCCTCCATGTTCTCCTGCAAGACCCATGCGATGTCAATATATCAACAGAATGGCTTATATAACTTGACAACCGATTGTAAAATTTATATGAATGCATAAGTCCATGGATAATCAACGGAATTTTGACAAAAGAGAATAAGGAGACTCATTGTAACTGATAACTGGGGGAAGAGGGGAAGCATTTGCTCCAGTCCATGGTGCCAGCTCCAGACACCTCCCGTGGAGGAGTCCAGTGAGCTGCCACTGGATGCTAAGTCTGAGGTCACCAACTAGCTTGTAGATTTTATTTTCTTTTTTTTGAGATGGAGTTTCCCTCTTTGTTGCCAGGCTGGAGTCCAGTGGCACTGTAGCATGACGAGCCGAAGACAAAACTCCTCAGATACCAGATTAAAGAAGTGGTTTATTTGGCTGGGAGTATAGGCCGACTTGCGTCTTAAGAGCCGAGCTCCCCGAAAAAGAAACTCTTGACCTTTTTTTTTTTTTTTTTTTGAGACAGAGTCTGGCTCTGTTGCCCAGGCTGGAGTGCAGTGGCGCATCTCAGCTCACTGCAAGCTCCGCCTCCTGGGTTCAGGTCATTCTCCAGCCTCAGCCTCCCAAGTAGCTGGGACTACAGACACCTGCCACCACGCCCAGCTAATTTTTTTTGTATTTTTAGTGGAGACAGGGTTTCACCATGTTCGCCAGGATGGTCTCGATTTCCTGACCTCGTCATCCACCTGCCTCGGCCTCCCAAAGTGCTGGCATTACAGGCGTGAGCCACCACCCCTGGCCAGCTCTTGACCTTTTTAAAGGCTTACAACTTTAACTGGTCCACGTGAAAGGGTCGTGATAAATGAGCAAGTGTGAGAAACGTGACTGGGGGCTACATGCATCAGCTAACAGAACAAAAAGTTTTACAATGCTTTTTTCATACAGTGTTTGGAATTTACAGATGACACAAGTAATTTAGGTCAGGGGTTAATGTTATTATTATCACTTTTTTTTCAACTCCTAGGGCCGGGTGGTGGTGTCAAGGTTGTCTGGCTATTTATCTTACTTTTTTTTTTTTTTTTCCCTCCAACTTTTTGCTTTCTCTCTTTCCTGCTGTCTTGTGAACTAAGCAAGGTGGGGGTAGGAGGACAGCAGGAGTAGTAGTGGTTTCCTTCCTTAGCACGATCTCGGCTCGCTGCAACCTCCGCCTCCTGGGTTCAAGCGATTCTCCTGCCTCAGCTTCCCAAGTACCTGGGACTACAGGTATGTGCCCCCACGCCGGGCTAATTTTGTATTTTTAGTAGAGATGGTGTTTCACCATGTTGGTCAGCCTGGTCTAAACTCCTGACCTCAGGTGATCCACCCACCTCAGCCTCCCAAAGTGCTGTGATTACAGGCCTGAGCCACCGCGCCTGGCCAGAGTTTGTAGATTTTCAATGGAAACTGGGTTTGGCTGCGAGCTGTGACAGTTGCAGATCTCTTAAGTATCCTTATGTTGCAGTGATGCTAAAAGTGGCAGATCATTCAGGCCAAGTAAAGACCAAGTCCTTTGAAATGATAGTTCCACAGTTTCAGAATTTCGACAGACAATTCAAGGAGATTGCTGCAGCTATTGAAGCTATGTGAAATGGATTATTTGGTAGATAAATTACTATCATTCTAAAGTCATGGACTTCACTTTCTGCAACAAAACTGCATAAGAATGAAATATTTATTGAATGAAAATTGCACTTTTTTTTTTTTTTTTCTTTTTTTTGAGATGGAGTTTTTCTCTTTGTTGCCCAGGCTGGAGTGCAGTGGTGGGATCTTGGCTCACTGCAACCTCTGCCTCCCGGGTTCAAGCGATTCTCCTGCCTCAGCCTCCTGAGTAGCTGGGATTACAGGTGCCCGCCACCACACACCACTAATTTTTGTATTTTTAGCAGAGATGGGGTTTCACCATGTTGGCCACACTGGTCTCGAACTCCTGACCTCAGGTGATCCACCCGCTTCGGCCTCCCAAAGTGCTAGATTACAGACAGGAGCCACCACGTCCAGCTGCTTTTCCATTTTTAAAAATAATTTAAAAAATTTAGGCCCCCCCCCCAAAAAAAAGATAATAGCGGCCAGGCTCATTGGCTCATGCTTGCAATCCCAGCACTTTGGGAGGGTGGTTGGATCGCTTGAGCTCAGGCGTTTGAGACCAGCCTGGGCAACAAACATGGCGATACCCTCATCTCTATTTAAAAAAAAAAAAGATAATAGCCATAGTAATTTTTAAAAACTGTGTAGCACTGGCACAAGAATAAATAAGTACCCAATGGAACAGAATCCAGAATCCCGAAACAGTCCTGAGTGTGAATGGAAATTTCATATATGATATGGTATTTGAATTAATGAGTTGTTTAGTGGGTAATCTTGAGAAAACTGACTTACAGTATGTTGGAAAAATAAAATTGGATTATAACTCACACAGTTACAAATTTCCAACAGATAAGATACCAAAAAGTCAAAGATGAAACCATGAAGCTAATAGACAAAAATTCAGAATAACATTTTTGTTACCTTGAGGTGGGAAAGAATTTTTAAAATAGAAGATTGTAAAGCCTTACAGCAAAGAGGAAAAATAAATGGATGAATCTGAGCAACTCGATATGAAAGTCTTCAATGACGCACATCATGAACAAAGTTAAGAGATAATAACAAGGAGAAGGTATGATATCTAAAACAAACAAGGGACCTATAACTAGATTCTAGAATATACAAGGAACTTCTGAAATTAGAAAGAAAAAAAAATACCCAATAGAAAAAAATGGGTAAAGAATGTGAATAGTCCAACTTAAGAAGGGGAAAGCTAAGTAGCTAAAAATATGAAGACATGATGAACCTCACTAGTAACCAGAGAAATGCAAATAAAATGGCGAGATACCAATTTATATCTTTGGTAAACATTAGAAAGTTATGTCTTGGGTAACATATAGGCAAATGAGAGGCCAGGCACAGTGACTCATGCATGTAATCCTAGCACTTTGGGAGGCCGAGGCAGGTGGATCACATGAGGTCAGGAGTTTGAGACCAGCTTCATGAACATGGTGAAATCCCATCTCTAGTAGAAATACAAAAATCAGCCAGGCATGGTGGTGCGTGCCTATAACCCCACCTACTCAGGAGGCTGAGGCAGAAGAGTCGCTTGAACCTGGGAGGCGGAGGCTGCAGTGAGCCGAGATCATGCCACTGCACTCCAGCCTAGGTGACAGAGCGAGACTCTGTCTCAAAAAAATAAAATAAAATAAAATAAAATAAAATAAAATAAAATAAAATAAAATAAAATAAAACATAGGCAAATGGGAAACAGGTACAGCTGATGTGAAACAGGTACAGCACATTGGGAAGCAACCTGGAAGTATTTAAGTAACCGTATGCTTTAAGATTCAGCAGTCCTTCTAACTATATACCTAAGAGAAACTAGCACCTAGGTCTATAAGGAGACATGTATCAGAATATTCATGACAGGACTGTGTGTGATGGTGAGAATCGGAGGCAGTCCAGATGTCCATCACTAATGCATAGATTTACTTAGGCTTGGTTTACTGATGCAAAACAGAGAGAGTAAAAATACCTGTTTTCACAAAAACAGTGAAAAGGGAGTAGGAAACAGCATAAAATTCATAGCAGAAACCCATTTCTGCAAATACACAATATTGCATTTTGTTAAATAAACACACTCTCACATACACAAACACTGATACCTTTTATATCTCCAGGTTAAATTTTTTTTTTCTTTTTGAGATGGAGTCTCTGTCTGTCACCCAGACTGGAGTACAGTGGTGCGATCTCAGCTTACTGCAACCTCCCACTCCTGGGTTCAAGTGATACTCCCACCTCAGCCTCCTGAGTAGGCTGGGATTACAGGCACCCGCCATCATGCCCAGCTAATTTTTTTGTATTTTTGTAGAGACGGGGTTTCACCATGTTGGCCGGGCTGGTGTTGAACTCCTGACCTCAGGTGATCCACCTGCCTGGGCCTACCAAAGTGCTGGGATTACAGGCGTGAGCCACTGTGCCTGGCCTAATATTTTTAGAAATAATACGTATATTTAAAAAACAGACTAAATATACAAAACTGAGTGCATTTTAGGGGAGAGGAATTGGTGTTAAGAATGGGAGATGAGGAGAAAATAATGAAAAACTATAACAGAACAGGGATCTTACCCAATCAGTGATTATAATGTGCAGTAGGGCTGGGCAGGGTGGCTCATGCCTGTAATCCCAGCACTTTGGGAGGATCAGATGGGTGGATCACTTGAGGTCAGGAGTTCGAGACCAGCCTGGCCAACATGGCAAAATCCTGTCTCTACTAAAAATACAAAAGTTAGCCAGGCATGAGGGCGCATGCCTGTAGTCCCTGCTACTCAGAAGGCCGAGGCAGGAGAATCGCTTGAACCTGGGAAGCGGAGGTTGCAGTGAGCCGAGATTGTGCTATTGCACTCCAGCCTAGGTGACAGAGACTCCATCTCAAAATAAATAATAAATAAATAAATAAATAAAGTAAGTGCAATAAACTGAGGGAGATGATTGAATCAATTTTGTGTGCCTGTGAGTGATAAGAGGAAGGCAAAGTGAAAGTATACAATACCTTTTGGGAGAAATAGAAGAGGACTGACTGGGGTGAAGATATTCGCAACATAATATGGAAACTACTCTTACAAATCCATGAGACAAAGACAACTCAAGAAAAACATGTATTTTGGCCGGGCATGGTGGCTCACGCCTATAATCCCAGCACTTTGGGAGGCCAAGGCAAGTGGATCAGTTGAGGTCGGGAGTTCGAGACCAGCCTGGCCAACATAGTGAAACTCTTATCTCTACTAAAAAATAAAAAAAAAATTAGCCAGGCGTGGTGGCGCATGGCTGTAGTCCCAGCTACTCAGGAGTCTGAGGCAGGAGAATCGCTTGAACCCTGGAGGTGAAGGTTGCAGCGAGCCGAGATTGTGCCCGTGCACTCCAGCCTGGGCAACAGAGCGAGAATCCTTCTCAAAAAAAAAAAAAAAGAAAGAAAAATATGCCATTTTGTTTGTTTCTTTGAGACAAAGTCTTGCTCTGTCCCCTATAGTGAAGTGCAATGGTACCATCTCGGCTCACTGCAACCTCTGCTTCCTGGATTCAAATGATTCTCCTGTCTCAGTCTCCTGAGTAGCTGGGATTACAGGCATGTGCCACCACGCTGGGCTAACTTTTTGTATTTTTAGTAGAGATGGGGTTTCACCATATTGGCCAGGCTGGTCTTTAACTCCTGACCTCAAGTGATCCACCCACCTCGGCCTCCCAAAGTGTTGGGATTACAGGCCCGAGTCACTGCTCCTGGCCAATAAGGTTTTTTTTTTTTTTTTTTTTTTGTATTTTTTTAGTAGCGACGGGGTTTCACCATATTGGCCAGGCTGGCCTTGAACTCCTGACCTCGTGATCTGCCCGCCTCAGCCTCCCGAAGTGCTGGGATTACCAGCGTGAGCAACCGCACACGGCCAATAAGTTTTTCAATGCAGGAAAAACATAAATATGCCCTCAAAGGAGGAATTATCTTGTATATACATTCATACCTACATATATGGAAAAGGATGACGAATATGCCAGGAACAGTTAATTACCTCTGGGGATAACTGAGTGGATCTAGAAAATGTTGTTAGGGAAGCTTACATTTTACTGTCTGCCCTTTTAAATTTTATAACATGTGCATCTATTATTTACTTAAATAATGAATAAAATGCCTCTGCTTCAGAGTTGATTGTTGTAGGAAGTGGCAGACCATCTTGCCAACTACAACGGGAAAAATATAACACTTTTAAATATAATACTTTAATGGAAATACAATATGTAAACCATATATAGTTTATATAATACCATAAACTATAAATATAATATTTCTAAAAGTTATCGAATAACTGCAAAACAAAAATAACAAGATGAACTAAAATTATAGACAGGGAATAGTACTAATTAGGTAAACTGAGATTGTTGGCTATTCTCTTTCCTTGGGTAATTTGCTGCATCTGGGTCTGAGATGAGGATCAGATTGAAGGGGTGGCCAGCCCCTCCACAACCTGTGGGTGTTTCTGTCAGGTGGGCGAGAGACTGAGAAAAGAAATAAGACACAGAGACAAAGTATAGAGAAAGAAAAGTGGGCCCAGGGGACCAGCGCTCAGCATACGGAGGACCCGTGCCAGCACTGGTCTCTGAGTTCCCTCAGTATTTATTGATCACTATCTCTACCATCTTGGAGAGGGGGATGTGGCAGGTCTATAGGGTAATGGTGGGGAGAGGGTCAGTAGGAAAACATGTGAGCAAAGATCTCTGTGTCATAAATAAGCTTAAGGAAAGGTGCTGTGCCTTGATGTGCACATAGGCCAGATTTATGTTTGACTTTACACAAGTATCTCGGTGCATTAAGGAGCAGTATTGCTGCCAGCGTGTCTCACCTCCAGCCATAAGACGGTTTTTTCCTATCTCAGTAAATAGAATGTACGATCAGGTTTTACACCGAGACATTCCATTCCCAGGGACGAGCAGGAGACGATGTTTTCCTCTTATCTCAACTGCAAAGAGGGCTTCTTCTTTTACTAATCCTCCTCAGCACAGACCCTTTATGGGTCTTTCCCTTCCCACAAGGCCATATCTCAGGCTATCACATGGGGAGAAAGCTTGGACAATACAATACCTGACTTTCCTAGGCAGAGGTCCCTCCTGCCTTCTGCAGTGTTTTTGTGTCCCTGGGTATTCGAGATTAGAGAATAGTGATGCCTTTTACCAAGCATACTGCCTTCAAGCACTTTTTAAACAAAGCACATCCTGCACAGCCCTAAATCCATTAAACCTTGAGTCAACACAGCACATGTCTCTGCAAGCACAGGGTTGGGGCTAGGGTTACATCTCAAGGCAGAAGAATTTCTCTTAGTACAGAACAAAATGGAGTCTCTATGTCTACGTCTTTCTACTTAGACACAGTAACAGTCTGATCTCTCTTTCTTTTTCCCACATCAGATATCATTCTACTGAAGGAAGGAGAAATCAGTAGAACTTTTGATGGCCATGACAGTGGGTTTGACAGATGGGAATGTAATGGAGCATCAAACAAATGGCTGTTTCCTCTCACACATTTGTTGATAACAGGGCTAGCATGGGAATGCTTGCTGCTGAGCTGAAAAGGCAAAATGAGATCCCTTGTAATCTCTCAGTACTTGGGAGACAGATTGCCAAAAGGAGTGGTCAGCAATAAATACATGTCAGATTTTACTTTTGAGACTACTGATATTAACAGCTGGACTGAATCTGACTAAAGTTGCACCTATCCATGACCCAGATTAATTCTAAGTGGATTGAGGATACCAACTTTTATCCTCTTTGCCTGACAGAGAAAAAGGAAACCCCTCTGGAAGAAAACATCAAATTCAGTCTCTCTCTCTCTATATATATATAATATTCTCTCTCTCTATATATGTGTGTGTGTGTATATATGTGTGTGTGTGTGTGTGTGTGTATGTGTGTGTGTGTGTGTGTGTGTGTGTGTGTATATATATATATAGTTTGTTTGTTATGAGACAGAGTCTCACTTTGTCGCCCAGGCTGGAGTGCAGGGGCATGATCTTGGCTCACTGCAACCTCCACCTCTGAGGTTCAAGTGATTCTCCTGCTTCAGCCTCCTGAATAGCTGGGATTACAGGCACACGACACCATGCCCAGCTAATTTTTGTATTTTTAGTAGAGATGGAGTTTCACCATGTTGGCCAGGCTGGTCTTGAACTCCTGACCTTAAATGATCCGCCCACCTTGGCCTCCCAAAGTGCCGGGATTACAGGTGTGAGCCACCAGCCTGGCCTCTGTAGTTATTTTATACACAATGTTCAGCATACAATAAAAATCAGGAGACATGTGAAGACAAAGGAAAATGTGACCAATAGTCAAGAGAAAAAAGCAAACAGTAGAAGCAGGAACAAATATAATCCAATTGTTTAAGATCACAGGCAAGAACTTTAAAATAATCACAATTTTATTTTTTAAAAAATAGAGGAAAAGATGGAAAGTAGATAAGAATTTCAACAGAGAATTGGAATAGAGGCACAAGTAAACTTCTAGAACAGAACTCTCTTAGTGGGTTTAACAGCAAATTGGACACAGCAGGAGACAAGATTAGTGAATTCAAAGACAGATCAATAGACTGGGCACGGTGGCTCATCCCTGTAATCCCAGCACTTTGGGAGGCCGAGGTGGTGAATCACCTGAGGTCAGGAGTTTGAGACCGACCTGACCAACATGGTGAAACTCCGTCTCCACTAAAATACAAAATAAACTGGGCATGGTAGTGCATGCCTGTAATCCCAGCTACTCCAGAGGCTCAGGCAGGAGAATCACTTGAACCCGGGAGGCGGAGGTGATCTTGCAGTGAGCCAAGATCACACCATTGCACTCCAGCCTGGGCAACGAGCGAGACTCTGGCTTCAATACGGAAATAAAGAAAGAGGCCGGGCGCAGTGGCTCACGCCTGTAATCCCAGCGCTTTGGGAGGTCGAGGCGGGCGGATCACGAGGTCAAGAGATTGAGACCATCCTCGCCAACATGGTGAAACCCCGTCTCTACTAAAAATACGAAAATTAGCCGGGCGTGGTGGCTCGCACCTGTAGTCCCAGCTACTTGGGACCCTGAAGCATGAAAATTGCTTGAATCCGGGAGGCGGAGATTGCAGTGAGCCGAGATCGCGCCCCTGCACTCCAGCCTAATAGAGTGAGACTCCGTAAAAAAAAAAAAAAAAAAAAAAAAAGAGAGAGAAAGAGAGATAAGAAAGATCAATAGAAAATACCCATACTGAAGCACACACACATGCAAAAAATGGAAAAGAATAGGACATAACAGAGATGTGTGATTGGTCCCAGCAGGAGAGAAGAAAGATAATATGCGGAAGCACCATTTGAAGAGATAATGGCTGAGAACTTTCTAAAACTGGTGAATGACTGCATCTTCAGATTCAAGGAGTTCAGCAAATTCCATGCCGGACTGAAACGGCTTGATTGTCTGGGGTGATACCGGAGGTTCGTTGTCTCAGGGCCAAGGGAATTAAGGTTGCGGAGGCACAAAGAGTGAGGTTAAGAGCGAAAGTTTAATAAGTGAAAGAAGGAGCCTTCTACTGCAGAGAGGGGTCGCGGAGAAAGGGATTGTCAGATCCACAGTGAAATGCAGGGGGTATTATAGATGCCTGGTGAGGAGGCGGTGTCTGATTTACATAGGGCGGGAAAGATTGGTTGGACCAGGTGTGCTATTTGCATAGTGCGCAAAAAACTGGTCAGACCAGGTGTCATTTGCATAGGCGCGAATTTCTGGCTGCCCGTATCCTAATCTTTTATTACGCAAGGGAGTCTTCTGCCTGAGCTGCACCGTGTTGCCCATTCCTTAACTGTAAACGTGGTAGCAAAAAAAGGGAAGATGGAACCTCCATTTTGGATACGCCTGGTCCCCAGGTAGCCCTTTTCTATTGGCACAGTTGCTGGCATTCACCTGTGCAAGCTTCCAGCTTACTTATCTATGTTTGCAGTTCGATTTTTCAAGCTGCTCTTTGTTAGGAAAAAAAAGTAATTTGGGGGGCTGCTTTTTGTTAGAAGGGAAGCTCTGTTGAGGACTCTGTTGCCCTATCTGCCTAAATAATTTATTTCTACCTCCTGTATGAGGACAAATACAAAGAAAATCACATCTTGGTTTTTTATATAGTTAAATTACTAAAAATCAAAGACAAAGATTAAATTTGTCCTAGGCTGGAGTGCAGTGGCGCGATCTCGGCTCACTGCAAGCCCCGCCTCCCGGGTTCACCGCCATTCTCCTGCCTCAGCCTCCCAAGTAGCTGGGACTACAGGCGTCGTCCGCCACCACGCCCAGCTAATTTTTTGGTCTTTTTAGTAGAGACGGGGTATCACCATGTTAGCCAGGATGGTCTCAATTTCCTGACCTCGTGATCCGCCCGCCTCGGCCTCCGAAAGTGCTGGGATTACAGGCGTGAGCCACTGCGCCTGGCCATGTTAAATCTTAAGAGTGGATGGGCCAGGCGCGGTGGCTCACGCCTGTAATCCCAGCACTTTCTGAGGCCGAGGCGGGTGGACAACTTGAGGTAAGGAGTTCAAGACCAGCGTGGCCAACACGGTGAAGCCCCGTCTCTATCAAAAATATAAAAAATTATCCTAGTGTGGTGGTGCGTGCCTGCAATCTCAGCTACTCTGGAGGCTAAGGCAGGAGAATCACTTGAACCTGGGAGGCGGAGGTTGCAGTGAGCAGAGATCTTGCCACTGCATTCCAGCCTGGGTGACAGAGGGAGAGTCAGTCTCGGAAAAAAAAAAAAAAAAAAAAAAAAAAAAGAGTAGATAGAGAAAATGGGCAACATGAGAAAGATGTCTGATTTTCAAACAGAAACCATGGAAGCCACTAGACATAGAATTATAAAACCAGTGAAGGCCAGGCGCGGTGGCTCACGCCTGTAATCCCAGCACTTTGGAAGGCTGAGGCGGGTGGATCACTTGAGGTCAGGAGTTCGAGACCAGCCTAACCAACATGGTAAAATGCTGCCTCTACTAAAAATACAAAATTAGTTGGCCATGGTGGCACATTCCTGTAATCCCAGCTACTTGGGAGGCCTTGAACCAGGGAGGCAGAGGTTGCAGCGAGCTGAGATTGTGCTATTGCGCTCCAGCCTGGATAACAAGAAGGAAACTCTGTCTCAAAACAGAACAAAACAAACAAACTGTAGCAGGACGAGCAGCAGACAAACTCCTCAGACACCTAGTTAAAGAAGGAAGGGGTTTATTAGGCCAGGGGCATCGGCAAGACTTCTGTCTCAAGAGCCGAGCTCCCCGAGTAAGCAAATTTCTGTCCCTTTTAAGGGCTCACAACTCTAAGGGGGTGCATGTGAGAGGGTCGTGATTGATTGAGCAAGCAGAGGGTACGTGACTGGGGGTGGTAATTAGATCGGAACAAAATAAGATAGGGATTTTCACAGTGCATTTCTGTACAATGTCTCTAATCTATAGATAACAGAACCAATTAGGTCAGGGGTCTATCTTTAACTACCAGGCCCAGGGTGTGGCACAGGGCTGTCTGCCTGTGGATTTCATTTCTGCCTTTTAGTTTTTACTTCTTCTTTCTTTGGAGGCAGAAATTGGGCATAAGACAATATGAGGGGTGGTCTCCTCCCTTAAAACAAACAAAAAACAGTGAAAATACTTTTTTCTGTTTTCTTTATTTATGTATTTTTTTTTTTTTTTGGTAAAGATGGGGTCTTGCTATGTTGCCCAGGTTTATCGTGAACTTCTGGGCTCAATTGACCCTTTGGCCTCTCAAAGTGCTGGGATTACAGGAATGAGCCACTGCACTTGGTTGAAATTTTTTTTTTTCCTGAGAAGGAGTCTGGCTCTGTTGCCCAGGCTGGAGTGCAGTGGCGTGATCTCAGCTCACTGCAGCCTCCACCTCCCTGGTTCAAGCGATTCTCCTGCCTCACCCTCCTAGGTAGCTGGAATTACAGGCACACGACCGGCTAATTTTTTTTTTTTTTTTAGATGGAGTCTCGCTTGTTGCCCAGGCTGGAGTGCAATGGCGCTATCTCGGCTCCCTGCAAGCTCCACCTCCTGGGTTCACGTCATTCTCCTGCCTCAGCCTCCCGAGTAGCTGGGACTACAGGCGCCTGCCACCACGCCTGGCTAATTTTTTGTATTTTTATAGAGATGGGGTTTCACGGTGTTAGCCAGGATAGTCTCGATCTCCTGACCTTGTGATCTGCCCGCCTCGGCCTCCCAAAGTGCTGGGATTACAGGCGTGAGCCACTGTGCCTGGCCTTTTTTGGTATTTTTAATAGAGACGAGGTTTCCCCATGTTGGCCAAGTGGGTTTTGAACTCTTGACCTCATGTAATCCGCCCATCTCGGCCTCCCAAAGTGCTAGGATTATGGGGGTAAGCCACCGTGCCTGGCCAGAAAAAGAAAATTTAAAAGGTCATCCTGAGGCTGGGTTTGGTGGCTCATGCCTGTAATCCCAGCACTTTGGGAGGCAGAGGCGGGTGGATCACCTGAGTCAAGAGCTCAAAACCAGCCTGACCAACACAATGAAACCCTGTCTCTACTAAACATACAAAAATTAGCTGGGCGTCGTGGCATCTGCCTATAATTCCAGCAACTAGGGAGACTGAGGCAGGAGAATCGCTTGAACCAGGGAGGAGGAGGTTGTAGTGAGCCGACATCACACCATTGCACTCCAGCCTGGGCAACAAGAGCAAAACTCCATCTCAAAAAAAAAAACCTCCAGAGACAGGACCTGCAACAGCAAGCATTCAATTAAACCCAGTGGCAGATATTACTGGGTAAGTCTTGTTGAGGTATTCACCACAGAGAGGTAGGCCTGTTCTTTGGTTTGCCCTGTCCTGCAATGCCCTAGCTCCAGCTAGGTCCGGCACCTGAACTAGGTCCAGCACTTGAACTTACCTCGGCCAGGGACCAGTGCTATGATCCTAGTCTAGAAGCAGGCCAGGTATTCCAAAAGCCTGAACTGGAAATCATCGCCACTGCCTCCCTGCAGTAGGTGCCTCACTTCATCCCTCCCAAATGCCGGATCCAGCCGAAGACAGCCATCTCCTTCCCCCAGAGTTGAGCCTGAGACCTTGGTCAAGAACCAAACCTAACCCTATGCTGGCTAAAGAGTGAGGGCACTGTAGGCATGGGGGAATTCCTCCCCACAGATTCCCATCCAGGAGACCCTTGGCCTTATGACCACAGCATCTCACTAATGCTTCTGTAGTCCAGTATCATTACTTCTTTCTGAAATCCTTTTTTTTTTTTTTTTTTTGAGACGGAGTCTTGTTCTATCATCCAGGCTGGAGTGCAGTGGCACGATCTCAGCTAACTGCAACCTCTGCCTCCCTGGTTCAAGTGATTTTCCTGCCTCAGCCTCCCAAGTAGCTGGGATTACAGGCGTGCACCACCACGCCTGGCTAATTTTTGTATTTTTAGTGGAGGTGGGGTTTCACCGTGTTGGCCAGGCTGGTCTGGAACTCCTGACCTCAAGTGATCTGCCCGCCTCAGCCTCCCAAAATGCTGTTATAGGCATGAGCCACTGCGCCCAGCCTGAAATACATGTTTAAAAGAAAAATGCTGATCGTTTACTCAAAGGGGTAAATTAAGAATGGTAGTGAGCTCCTAATATCGCTAGCCACAATTCTCAAGGGAAGCAAATAGGGAGGCCAAACATCTGATTGCTAATCTCATCAGCACCTGAGTAGAAAGGCTGTGAAGGCTGATGTCCTTTGAGGAATTCTGAAATGCTCCTTAAGGGGACTAGGCCCACCCATGTTGAGAATCCTTAATTTATACTTTTGTTTAATTTTCTCTCTATTATTTCTTCTTCTTCTTTTCTTTTTTTTTGAGAGATGTTATGCTATGCTGCCCAGGCTGCTCTCAAACTCCTGGGCTCAAGCGATCCTCCTTCCTTGGCCTCCTAAGTATGTTGAATTTTGACACTGAAACATGCAGTCTCTCAGGTATATTCTAAATCTAGAATGGGTAGATTAGCACAGTCATAGTATTGGTAATTAATAAAACTTTCCCCCACTTTGAAATCCTGAAAGTAGTTAAAACCACGGAGTTCTAGGCAGTCCAGTATTAGAGGCCTTGACCTTTGCACTGGCAGCTGTCACCAGGTGTTTAAAGTGGCTCATTAGGGAAGTCCAGAGCCACCCAATACCCTTTACTGAGCCTATGAGGTCAAGAATGCCACACATAATCCATTTAGATTTTTGTTTTTTTGGGGGGACGTGGTCTCGCTCTGTGGCCCAAGCTGGAGTGCAGTGGCGCGATCTCGGCTCACTGCAAGCTCCACCTTCTGGGTTTCCGCCATTCTCCTGCCTCAGCCTCCCGAGTAGCTGGGACTACAGGCACCCGCCACCACACCCTGCTAATTTTTTGTATTTTTAGTAGAGACGGGGTTTCACCGTGTTAGCCAGGGCGGTCTCGATCTCCTGACCTCGTGATCCGCCCGCCTCGGCCTCTCAAAGTGCTGGGATTACAGGCATGAGCCATTGCGCCCGCCCTTTCCATTTGGATTTTTTGTAAAATAAAAACCGTATATCTATATAGTAATGAATTGGCTAATTGTATTTGTAAGCCAGGAAATAAAATGAATAAACAAAAGTGAAGTGGTAACAAATTCGTTAAATGGCAGGGGAATCAAATCCAGATCTCTCAGGACAGAAGGGAATGCTCACCGACTATGCTAATGAGGAAGGAGATGAAGCTGTTCATCTAAAGTGGAGAGCTCCTCTGTCTACTTTTTTCACTGGGCCCAGATGGGTAGGAAGCACTGATTGCTCATGCCCCATTTGCTCCTAGGCCACCACCTAGTCTGGCCCCCTGCTCCAGGATAGAGCAAGAGGCCAGCATCAGAGTGGCCATTCGTGAAAATGCCAGAAACACTGTCTACTCTCCACCCAACCCCATCTCCAACAAAACTCACCTGTGCCATGCAAGACTGCGGCAGGTGGTTGGAATTCCAGGTGCAGCTGCTCCTCATCCCTCTAGCAAGGCAGATGTCAGGGCAGAGGCCTGGGAAATGTGAGGCTGCTGGATCCAAGAGTGGGGGCAGGTGGAGCAGAGGTGAGGTTTGGTCTTTTTGAAGCACTGGGTCAGGAAAATCCAACCACCTGCTTTGGCCAGATTCATTTCCTGCTCAGATTCTGGATTGAGGAAGGCGGGGAGTGAGACCACGACAAAGAACCGACTAGGAAGAAGCTGTCACCCTTGATGGAATGGGCAAAGAGAAAAAGCAATCATTTGGGCGTAGGGCCCAGCTGGACTCCTGGGTGAAAGGTATAGCCTGGGTGTTCTTGGATTCCTTGTCTGCTTGAGCCCCAGAACAATAGAAAACCTTGATGGCTACAGCAACAGGAGCTTAATAGTGGGAAGGAAGAAAAATGAAGGACAAAACCAAGACTTAAACTCCCACAGGGAAGTTTGAGAAAAAAGCCTTAACCACTATACCAAAAATGTACCCCGGGAAACTCATCTTACCTTCTGGTACCAGCTACATAAATTGTGGGGTCTAGTGCAAAGTGAAAATGCAACCCCTTCTGAAAAAAGCAGCAAGAAAAGTGCTGTGAAGGGTAGTGAACTATAAAGCTTTTTCCTTTCTTCCATAGTCCTTCTTATCATGGGGCTTTTTATTTGCTCTCGTCATTCTATGTAAAGAAAAATTAAGACTTTAAATAATTAGCATGATTTTTTTTTTTTCCTGAAACAGGGTTTTGCTCTTGTTGCCCATGCTGGAGTGTAGTGGAATGATCTCGGCTCATTGCAACCTCCACCTCCCGGGTTTAAGTGATTCTCCTGCCTCAGCCTCCCAAGTAGCTGGGACTCCAGGTATGCACCCCCACGCCCAGTTAATGTTTTGTATTTAGTAGAGATTGGGTTTCACCATGTTGGTCAGGCTGGTCTCAAACTCCTGACTTCAGGTGATCCACCTGCCTCAGCCTCCCAAACTGCTAAATCAATTAGCATGATTTTTACCCATTATCTTTATATTGTGCAATTCCAGTTTTAAATGCTGACCAAGTGTTCACTATTGCCCATTTCTTTTCCTCTGCTTTTTCTTGACCTAGCTTTAGTCAGGCTTCTCTCCCCACAGGCTCTTGAACTTTGGCTTGTCCCCAAGTCTAGGTAAGTGCTAAAGTGCAGAGTTGTGCACCCCTAATCAACTTATCCTGAGAATCCGTTGACCACATAGAGACACATTGCCTGGAAAACTTCTGGTCATGGTGTCTGTTCACTCCCGCTTACTTTCCCAGCTTAAAATTTTATTTCTGCTAAGCTCTGCTTATCCTTCCCTGTGAAAGAAATGCCTTTTTTGTTTGTTTGTTTGATTTTGAGACCCTTTCAGGTTTCTGAGACCAGAAAATTCTACCTTTTGCAATAAGCTTTTTGAAGAGTCTCTTTAAGTCCAAGTTGGTTTTTATTTGGCAATGTAAATATAAAAGCATTTAATTCATATGTAGAAACACCAAAACGACACAATCTATATTTCATAGCTCCTACCTGCATGTATATTTTTGTCCTTACCAGAACACTGGAAACACAGGACAGAACTAACTCAACTGTGCTTTTTTTTTTTTTTTTTGAAGCAGTGTCTCCCTCTGTTTCCCAGGCTGGAATGCAGTGGCGCTATCTTGGCTCACTGCAAGCTCCGCCTCCTGGGTTCACACCATTCTCCTGCCTCAGCCTCCCGAGTAGCTGGGACTACAGGTGCCCACCATCATGCCCGGCTAATTTTTTGTATTTTTAGTAGAGATGGGGTTTCACCGTGTTCACCAGATGGTGTTGATCTCCTGACCTCGTGATCCGCCCGCCTTGGCCTTCCAAAGTGTTGGGATTACAGGCGTGAGCCACCGCTCCCGGCCTGTTTTTATTTCACTTCTTGATGCACACATTCTACCCATACTTTCTACATTTAGGTTGCTGATGAGTAAAGAAGGACTGAAAGGAAAGGGAGGGAACTGTAAGTTCTTTTGTCTTTCTCTTTCCTTCTATGTCATCATTTTCAGCATAAGTGGTTGGTTAATAGAGGGAGGTAACACAAGAAAGGATATGATAGAATTGTTTGGCCATTTGTGTTTCTTAGAACGCTACTGCCTGCTTTTTATTTTTGAAGTAAGTTCTGGTTTGAATGGAAAGTGTGGCCTTTGGGGCTTTCAAGCAGCTTATTCAGTCATAGAGGCAACGCACTTTCCTTGTATTCACTTTGAGTCTCTGTCAAGTCTCACTGCAGAGTGGGTCCGCCCGAAATTCTGTGTTCAACAGGCATGGCAAAGGCTTTATACAAAGTGGTGATGAGAATGGAGGACAAGAAAACTGCTGGTATCTTATCTGCTCATGTGCAGGCTCCATTATTTCACTGGACTCCACTAACAAATCACATATTCAAAGATAAAATTATTAGAATTTTTTTCCGGCCAGGCTTGGTGGCTCATGCCTGTAATCCCAGCACTTTGGGAGGCCGAGGCGGGCGGATCACCTGAGGTCGGCAGTTCAAGATCAGCCTGACCAACATGGAGAAACCCAGTCTCTACTAAAAATACAAAATTAGCCAGGCGTCGTGGTGCATGCCTGTAATCCCAGCTACTGAGGAGGCTGAGGCAGGAGAATTTTTTATTTTTTTTTGGACAGAGTTCAGCTCTTGTTGCCCAAGCTGGAGTGCAATGAGACAATCTCAGCTCACTGCAACCTCAGCTTCCTGGGTTCAAGCGATTCTCCTGCCTCAGCCTCCGGAGTAGCTGGGATTACAGGCGCGCGCCACCACGCCTGGCTAATTTTTTGTATTTTTAGTAGAAACGGGGTTTCACCATGTTAGCCAGGCTAGTCTTGAACTCCTGACCTCAGGTGATCCGCCTGCCTCGGTCTCCCGAAGTGCTGAGATTGCAGGCGTGAGCCGCCGCGTCTGGCCGGCTAATTATTTGAAATTTTAAGAATAGTTTCCAGACACTCCTAAAAATTTATAACCTACGCTTGTGGTGGTTAAAGCGTCAGTCCTAAGATATTTTTCCAAAAGGCGCTGCCTGGGTAACTAGGCTGTCTCTCGCTGGTGGTCTAGTGGCTGGGATTCAGTGCTTTAGTTACCAGCGCGGAAGTTCGATTCCCAATTAGGGAAGCTTGCTTTTCTGCTTTCTTGATTACATGCATTCTATTATCGCCGCGGCTGCGGCTGTCACTGCCCTCCGGAGCTGTCAAGGCTCGCTTTCAGGCACGCCTCTCTGCAAGACATTGCTGACATCCTGTACATCACTATCCAGGGAATGGGGACTGCCTATATGGAGTAAAAAGTAGGCAGATTCTGACTCGCCTCAGCCCCACTCTATTGAGAATTACTGATTTTTATTTTATTTTATTTTTTAGACTGAGTCTCCCTCTGTCACCAGGCTGGAGTGCAGTGGCGGGATCTCGGCTCACGCAACCTCTGCCTCCCGGGTTCAAGGAGTAGCTGGGACTACAGCTCAGCTTTCCGAGTAGCTGGGACTACAGGCCCACGCCACCACACCCAGCTAAGTTTTGTATTTTTAGTAGAGACGGGGTTTTACCATGTTGGCCAGGATGGTCTCGATCTTGTGATCCGCGTGAACATCGTGATCCGCCCGCCTCGGCCTCCCAAAGTGCTGGGATTACAGGCGTGAGCCACCGCGCCCGGCCTGATTTTTAAAAATCAAGATAAGTAATTTTTACATGAAACAAGTGAGTTATTTCAAATGACTTCTAAATCTAGAAAGGTTTGATGAATTGGCATAGGCACAGTTTTAAGAATAAATGTAATTCTCCCTCCCCCACCTCCTGCCGAGTTCTCATTTAAACCCTAAGGGCGGTTTGTTTACATTTCAGAGATGTAGAATGCCCAGGTTATTTTACCAGATGCGCTGCTGTTTCCTCTGGTAACAGGTGTTCCAAATCGGAAAACAAACTAGTCCATTATACTAATTTGCATATTTGAAACATGGAAAACTTCTCTTAATTCGTTTGGTCTTTTGTAAAAATAGAAACATATTTTTATATGGTAATAAGTTAGTTAACTTTACCCATAAGACGAATAGATGAAAGTCAACTTCTTACAATGAGAAGTTACTTGACAACAGTAACTTGTCAACCTTCTTACTTGTCAAGGGCTCCCTAATGACCTTGCCCTGCGGTTCTCAAGACCGAGACTTCAGGATCATCTGGGAGAGGTTGAAAGGCACAGGCAGTGTTCACCGCCTTAAACTGAAGATCACTGAATACGGGTTTGGTGGAAACCACTGCAGTGACATCAGAAAGCAGAAAAGCAGACTTCCCTGACCGGGAATCGAACCCGGGCCGCGGCGGTGAAAACGCCGAATCCTAGCCACTAGACCACCAGGGAGGGACAGTCACAGAATGTGGGCAACACCTTCTGGGAAAAGATCTTAGGACAGACGCCTCAACCACCTCAGGCACATGTTAGAAAGCTACAGGAATGTCTTAAGAATATTTTGCAGTAATGTGTATAGTACTGGATGCAGTGACTGCTGCCTGGGCCAGAGAGTGGCAGAAGGCTTTAGGGGCAGAAACGTTGGAAGAAAGATTGTCACAAGTCAAGCTGGGGAAGAGAAAAATATTTCCCAAATCATTTTTCTTACGCACTCCCTCTGACACGAGAGTTTCTCATCTCCCTTCCTCCCTCCCTCCTGCCCTCCTTCTTGCTTCCTAAAATCAGTATGTCCTTCACTTACATAGTTTCTCCACGGTTGATTGAGAAAAACATGTGTCTCTTTTGCCCCCTTCCCCCAAAGGATCCTATTCCTGATCTTTAAATATGCCCCTCCCCATGCAGAGGAAGGAGCATTCAGAGCCTGGGAGACCTGCCTACCTGGAGCTGCACCCATCTTTCAGGCCATGCTCTGTTTCCTGGAACCTGAAATGGATTTACCTATTCTATGTACTTCACAGAAATGAAATCACATAATGTGTCACATTTTGTCCAGTTTCTCTCACTTGGCATAGTTTTGGGTTCATTCATGTCATAGTACGTGCTAGGACTTCATTTCTTCTTATGGCCAAATAATATTTTATGTATATACCACATTTCCTTTATCCATTAGTCTGTTGATGGGCATTTGGGTTGTTTCCACCTTTTGGCTGTTGTGTATATTGCTGCTATGAACATTTATGTACAAGCATTTGTTTGAGTATCTGTTTTTTACTTTTGGGGGTTATCTATTTAGTAGTGGAATTACTAAGTCACTTATATTCCCACCAGCATAAGTAAATATGTAGGAACAGAAAACAGAGTAATGGCTGCCAGGGGCTGGGGAATGTGGAGTAATCACATAATGATACGGGGTTTTACTTTCTTATGATGAAAATGTTTTGGAACTAGATTGAGATGGTGGTTGCACAATCCTGTGAACGTACTTAATACCACTGAATTTGTTTATGATGATTTCATTTTTCTCCACATTTCTGCCTATGCTTTATATTTTCTGTCGTTTTAAAAATTATAGCCATCCTAGTGGGTGTAAAGGTACCACTACACATAAATTAGAATGTCTAAAATTAAAGAGACAGACTATTTGCAATGGACTGAATGTTTGCACACACATCCCAAATTCATATGTTAAAATTCTAACTCCCAAGGTTATGATATTACAAGATGGGGCTTTGGGGAGGTAATTAGGTCATGAAGGTGGAGCCTTCATGAATATGATTAGTGTCTTTATAAAAGAGACCCTCACCATGTGAGACTTCTTAAAAGACTGCTTTCTGTGAGAAAACAGGCCCTCACCAGAAACCAAATGTGCAAGCACCTTGATCTTGGACCTCCCAACCTCCAGAACCATGAGAAATAAATTTCTGTTGCTTATAAGCCACCCAGTCTATGGCATTTTGTTATAGCACCTGAATGGACTGAGAGATCATACCAAACAAAAAAGAGGACGTGCTATATGATTTCATTTACGTAAAACTCTAGGCAATGACAACTTATTTATACTGACAAAAAGCAGATCAGTGGTTGGCTTGGGGATGGGTGGGTAAGAGGGGGTGTGAGGTGGTAAGGAACATGAAGGTGGAATTGTGGAATTACAAAAGGCTATAGGGAAACTGCTTGGGGATGATGGAGATGCTCACTGTCTTTTCTTTTTAATTATTATTTTTTCTGAGACAGAGTTTCACTCTTGTTGCCCAGGCTGGAGTGCAATGGTGCAATCTCAGCTTACTGCAACCTCCGCCTCCCACGTTAAAGTGATTCTCCTGCCTCAGCCTCCCAAGCAGCTGGGATTACAAGTATGTGCCACCATGCCCGGCTAATTTTTGTATTTTTAGTAGATATGGGGTTCCTCTATGTTGGTCAGGCTGATCTCGAACTCCTGACCTCAGGTGATCCACTCACCTTGGCCTCCCAAAGTGTTGGGATTACAGGCTTGGGCCACCGCACCCAGCCTATATGCTCACTATCTTTTCTTTTCTTTTTTTTGAGATGGAGTCTCGCTCTGTCGCCCAGGCTGGATCTCCCCTCACTGCAAGCTCCGCCCCCGGGTTCACGCCATTCTCCTGCCTCAGCCTCCCGAGTAACTGGGGCTACAGGCGCCTGCCACCACGCCTGGCTAATTTTTTGTATTTTTAGTAGAGACGGGGTTTCACCGTGTTAGCCAGGATGGTCTCGATCTCCTGACCTCGTGATCCCCCCACCTAGGCCTCCCAAAATGCTAGGATTACAGGCATGAGCCACCGCGCCCGGCTATGCTCACTATCTTAATGACAGTGTTGGATTCACTAGTATATACATATGTCAAAACACCATTTTGTATACTTTAAATATGTACAGTTTATGATATATTAAATAAAAATTTAAAGAATGGTTTCTTGAACAATTTTGTACATGTATTTTGGAGACTATCTGCCTATTTATCTCTACCTCTATATCTATATAGTTACATAGTTTTCTCTTAGGTATATACCTCAGAAAAAATTACTGAAACATGCACACATACGTCAGCTGTGGCAGGTATGTCCATCTAAATAGCTTTCTAAAGTGGTTGTAACTATTCACATTCCCATGATCTGTATACCACTTTCTATCCAGTAAGAGTTCCATAGTTACCGACAAAACAGTAAAAATAGGATGTGTGTGTGTGTATATATCTTGAATAGCTAAGATATGAACTTCAAATTTGATCCTGCAGGTTAAAAAACTAAAACCCAAGTTAAATTCATAGTCTGGGTATGCCTCTTCTGTGACAGTTGGTGCATTCATCAACAGTGGGAATGGAAATGAGACAGTTGAGCAGATTGTTGTGAACCTGAGTGCTTTGAACCCACAAATCTCACTGAGCCTCCCTTACTAGGAAAAGAGTTGGCTTTCTTCCTATGTGAACAAGTTGAAATTCTCTTGTTTGAAGATCCTTTATGATAACATCTGAGACAGTTACATGGCAAGGAAATGCCAACTTATCTCAAGACCCACTTCTATCACCTCTTATTTCCTCCAGGCCCATAATTTGAATCAGATACCATCAAAAACTATTTAAGTTTTTAACTTATTTAAATGTTTATTAAAGGCACTTTTCTGTAGATATCTTGTAAAAAAAAAAAAAACCTCTTATTTTTAAAGCCTTTCCACGTAATTTAGTTGCTTCTTCACAACTTACGGCTCTTCATCCAATTTAATATATAAATTACTAACTCTAACTGCTTCTTCTCATCTCCATTTCCTCATAAGTGCTTCTGTGCCACATAAAACTTGTATTAAAGAAATTCGATCTATATTCTGTTAATGTAATTCTCAGGTGCAGTCGGGACCCTAAGAGAATGGAGGTGGAGTTTTGCTGCCCCTGCACTCTTTAAACTTGGAGAGGTCATTGGGTTTCTCCAGCTCTTTAGCATTGAACGAGAGAGCCATACTTGTTTTCCTAAGTACCAGCAAAGTCCTGCTGGCTGCGAGGTTCTGCAGGAAAGCAGCTCTCAAAGGATTTGTTTCTGGAGGGAAAAGTACAGGATCCTCTAGTTCGGCACTAGAGGACCTCTAAACTCTGGGGTGGCAGATGTTAGGAAACGTGTTTTACAAAGCAACCATTGTGTAGGATTTTAGGTTAGAAGTAGAACTTCTGGATCTGAAAAGAAGAATGGAGAAAAATAGTAACGACGGAATTGGAATAAAAAAGTGTTAACCGTCCCTGGGTGGGCTTGAACCACCAACCTTTCGGTTAACAGCCGAACGCGCTAACCGATTGCGCCACAGAGACTGACCTGAGTGTGCTGTTCTTGCAGATCATATTTATAGATATTTAGGTAAACACAGGATGCTTTTGCTACCTAGATTTCTGGTTCACCACTACTTGATTGCAAGTCTAGGTCTGAGTTGGGTAATTCTAAAACCTATAACATGAAACCATCCCTGCCATGTGACATTCAGATCCTTGCTTGCTTCCTCCCCAGTTTCTTAGCAGTAGCAGAAAGCAACTGATTCCCAAAGTCGAGACCCAGACACCAGTAAAATCAAATTTACTATTGGCTTGAGGAAATGGGGAGTGGAGAGGGGGTGTGGTGAGTGTTGGGAGAATAGCTCATTGCTGATTTGAACTAGAGATACACACTTAGGAAGTCAGCTTGATGTCCTTAAATCGGTAAAGTTTTTTTGAAGCCCCTTTACATCACTTCTTTCTGAATTTCAAACCTACATGCTAAGTGTTTGTTCAAAGAGGTAAGTTAAGTTTGGAAGTGAGCTCTGAAGCTCTCCCTGAATATGATTTTCAAGCTTAAATATCCCATGGGAAAGTACTAAATATCCCATAGGAAGGTACAAAGACATCTGGGACCCAAGAGATTGAGCAAGTTGAACAAATAAGCATTCCCCACTCCAAACAATCAAAAGTATCCCTGATGGGTCATGGCTTTTCATAGGGAATCACAAATTTATGATTAGTTCGATTATATTTAAGTTTTACACTGAAACATGCGCCAGATCTATCAGTTATTTTGACTCAAGAAAATCAATTGTAGTAATGAATGTAATTCCCACTAGTCCTTTGGCATTTGCAAAGCTGTTAACTTTTTCAAGTTTTCTACAGTCTGGACAATTTTTACCAAACCCTCTAATATTTCCACCAGTAGCTTCCATGACATGTTCAGAGGTTTCTATTATAGAAACCAGACCACCCATACATCTCACTTAGGCTCAGAAAACAGTGTCACACCCAATATTGTAAGTCAATACAGTTAGTCTTTCAAATAGCAACAATTTAGTTGACTCTATGTAAAAGACCAGGTCAAAATGAGCTTTATAAAAGGGAAAATAATAGGATGTTATTCTCTGGCTGGGTGGTCAAGTAGCCCCAGGTGGAAGACTTCTATGTCTCGAGTATACTTATTGGAACAATTCAAACATTTCTGTTAAAAGTTCCAGTGGCGAGATTTGCTAGAAACTTTGAGAGACATTGAAGAGGCCCTGGATCCACAGAGTTGGAAGACCTTTTTTTCCCTTAATCTTTCTTAAGAGGTCCTCATAGATAATTATTTGGGGAAAAAAAAAAAAAAAAAAAAAAAGCGAGACATGGTAGTTGCAGGACCTAAAACGGGTGTCACTGCAGTAATCCATGAACTGAACACTGGCTCAGCTATTTGAATGGCAAAGTAACTGCCTACTACCACTTTAAGTAGAGCTCAAAAGGACTGATAACGCAGATCAGACTAGCGATGAACATCGTTTATAAACAGAAGGATCATGCTGGAAGAGGCATAGGCTGGCAAGAAAAGAAGGGGAATGGTGCATACTCTGTGAAATCAAAATTAGAGAGACACGATTGCAGTGGGATAAGAACAAATGTACAGCCAAATGTTAGTGTAGAGAACATATATGAAAATATATGCACAGAAACTTTCCTGATATGCACAGAAACTGTAGGGTGAAGTAGACAGAGCTCTGCCATTTCCTTTGGGGGAAGCCATAAGACTCACAATAAGATGTATACAGAAATGAACAAAAGGATGAAGAGCAGAGCTGATCTGTGGGAAAGAGAAAACAGGAAAATATTGGAGATCAAATCTGGGCACAGAATATAGGGGCATTCTCTGTATGTTTCTTGCTATTTTGAGATGAGATTGAGACCATCTGCTAGAACTCTATCCTGACACCCAACCGCCAAAAGCCCTTTGGTCAGCTTGGCTGTTGTGTTTCACCCACTGATTCCTTTAACTCCACATTTCCACCCTCACTGCCAGGGTGGTCTAACTAGCTGGATCTCTCAAGATTCATTTCACACATCCAGAATAGGCAAGCAACTCAAACATGTCGGCAGCAAGCTAACACATGCACACACACACACACACACACACACACACACATGCCCCCAATATAATCCCATTAGAAAGTAGGCAAATGACATTTCCCAAAAAAAGACATGGGAATGGTCAACCAACAGTTGTATGAAGAAAATGCTCAACATCACAAGTGGTCAGAAAAATACAAATCAAAACCACAATGAGATATCATCTTACCCCAGTTAGAGGAGACACTGTTTAACAGACAAAAGAAAACACCCCCAAAACCTAACAAATCCAGATGATGAGGCAGAAAAAAGGAAGGTCTTAGACACCGTTGGCAGAAAGGTAAATAAGTACACTCACTATAAAAAACAGCATAGAAATTTCTCAAGAAAAACATGAAAAGCAGGCTGGGCATGGTGGCTCACCCCTATAATCCCAACACTTTGGGAGGCCAAGGTAGATGGATCTCCTGAGGTCGGGAATTTGAGACCAGCCTGGCCAACGTGGTGAAGCCGCGTCTCTACTAGAAATACAAAAAAATTAGCCAGGTGTGGTGGTGCGTGCCTGTAAGCTCAGCTACTCGGGAAGCTGAGGCAAGAGAATCACTTGAACCTGCGAGGCGAAGGTTGCAGTGAGCCAGGATCACGCCATTGCATTCCAGCCTGGGCTGGAGCAAGACTCTGTCAAAAAAGAAAGAAAGAAAGGAAGAAAGGAAAGAAAAGAAAGACAGAAAGAGAGAGAGAGAGAAAGAAAGAAAGGAAAAAAGAAAGAAAGAAAGAAAGAGAGAGAGAAAGAAAGAAAGAAAGAAAGAAAGAAAGAAAGAAAGAAAGAAAATAAGAAAGAAAGAAAGAAAGAAACACAAACAAAGGTACAACTTCTGTAGAATCCAGGAAACTCACAGCTGAGTATTTATCCAATGCAAATGAAATCCGGATATCAGACGGATACCCCCCATGTTTAATACAGTACTATTCACAATCACAGAAATATCGAATCAACCTAAGTGTCCATCAGCCGGGAAATAGATAAAGAAAATGTGGCATATATACACCATGGAATACTATTTGGCTATTGTATTAGTCAGGATTCCCTAGAGGGACAGAACTAATAGGAGAGAGAGAGAGAGAGAATTATATAATTATATATTACATATATTTATTACATAATTTATATGATATATGTTTATTATGTTATATATTTTATACATAAATATATATTATATATTATTTATAAAACATATTATATTATAAATATATGATATATAATTATACAACAAACTCTATGTATCTCCTATTAGTTCTGTCCCTCTAAGGAGCCCTGACTAATATATATGGAGAGAGAGAGAAAGAGAAAGAGAGAGAGAATTTATTAAGTATTAACTTACACGATCACAAATTCCCAAAATAGGCTGTCTGCAAGCTTGAAGAGAAAGGAGAGTCAATCTGAGTCTCAAAACTGAAGAACTTGGAGTCAGATGTTTGAGGGCAGGAAGCATCCAGCATGGGAGAAAGATCTAGGCTGGGAGGTTAGGCCCATCTCACCTTTTCACATTTTTCTGCCTGCTTTATATTCACTGGCAGCTGATTAGATTGTGCTGACCAGATTAAGGGTGGATCTGCCTTCCCTAACCCACTGGCTCAAATGTTAATCTCCTTTGGCAACATCCTCACAGACACACCCAGGATTAATACTTTGCATCCTTCAATCCAAGTTGACACTTAGTATTAACCACCACAAGTACACCCCTTGTAAATTCAAACCCATACACATCTTCTGAGATCATACATAGTCTTCAAATAAAGACAATAATAAGGTCATAATTATGCCTAACATAATACAACTACCCTTTGTACAACCAGAAATGCACCAATCCCGAACCCAAATACTATTACATAAAGTTAACATACTTAAAGGCTCATATGAAGTCAATAAATCTTATATCACATGATAAAGGAAAAGGAAATAAAATGATATTTTCTTAGTACAAGTGTATACATGCACAAACATGTTTTTAACAAAAGGAGGAAATACACATGACAATTACAGTCCTCGTTTCTGCAGCTGGTCACGTGGTGACAGCTGGTATTGATGACTACCCTCTTCTACTACTCATTCTGTATTCTTTTTGCCTTCAGCAAGCACTTCAGCAGGTCAAAGTTTTTTTTTTTTCCTAGTGGAATGACCCAAACTTTCATTCTTGAGGTGTCTGGACCATTTGTAATCTTGCCTGGATAGGGCTGCTGTAGTTTCCCATTGACGATAATCATAGGGCAGGGTAATACTAAGAGATGCCCTAATGGATGTCCTGTATTCCATGCATACTCTTCCTTACCTCCATCATAGAGTGTAGACTGATTTCATCTTGATAGTCCAGATCAATCACCCCAGCCAACACTGTAACTCCCTTCTTAGCCTGTTGACTTAAAGGTAGGAGGAGCTCAAAGTGTCTAGGTGGCAATCTCAGCTTCCAGTTTAATGGAATCGTTCTTGTGTCTCCTGGTGGCAGTGTTCCTCCCCCTGGAACTAAGACCTCCAGGCCAGCAGAACATAATGTCATGGGAACAGGAATAAAAATTTTGCTTGTGGAACACTATGGGTGATGGTGAGTTGTGCCACTTCCACTTCCATCCCTTGATTCCTGGACCCGTGAATCCTGGCTATGGGAGAAACAGTACCATATATTGGATGCTGATTCAGAGCATACACGGCCTTCTTGAGAACTTTGCCTCAGCCCTACAGTATTGTCGCCTAGTTGGCACTGTAATTGTGACTTCACAAGGCCATTCCACTGTTCTATCAATCCAGCTGCTTCTGGATGATGGGGAATATGGAAAGACCAGTAAATTCCATGAGCACAAGACCACTGCTACACTGCATTTGTCGTAAAGTGAATGCGTTGGTCAGAGGCAATGCTATGTGGAATACCATGATGGTGGATAAGGCATTCCATGAGTCCACGGATGGTAGTCTTTATAGAAGCATTGTATGCAGGATAGGCAAACCCATATCCCAAGTAAGTGTCTATTCCAGTGAGGACAAACCTTTGCCCTTTCCATGATGGGAGAGGTCCAATATAACCAACTGCCACCAGGTAGCTGGCTGGTTACCCCGAGGAATGGTGCCACATTGAGGACTCAGTGTTGGTGTCTGCTGCTGGCAAACTGGGCACTCAGCAGTGACTGTAGCCAGGTCAGCCTTGGTGAGTGGAAGTCCATGTTGCCGAACGCATGCGTAACCTCTATCCCTGCCTCCATGGCCACTTTGTTCATGAGCCCACTGGGTGATCACAGGGGTGGCTGGGGAAGGAGGCTGAGTGGTGTACATAGAACGGGTCATCCTATCCACTTGATTATTAAAATCCTCCTCTGCTGAGGTCACCTGTTGGTGAGCACTCACATGGAATACAAAAGTCTTCACAGTTTTTGACCACCCAGAGAGGTTCATCCACGTACCTCTTCCCTGAATTTCTTTGTCACCAATTTTCCAATCATGCTTCTTCCAAGTTCCTGACCATCCAGCCATACCTCTGGTTGCAGCCAATGAATCAGTACATAATCACATATCTGGCCATTTCTCCTTCCATGCAAAGTGCACAACTGGTGCGCTTCTGAAAGTTCTGCTCACTGGGAAGATTTTCCTTCACTGTTGTCCTTCAGGGGTGTCCTAGAAAGGGGGGGCTGTAGTGCTGCTGCTGTCCACTTTAGGGTGGTGCCTGCATATTGCGCAAAATCGTCTGTGAACCAGGCCCTAGTCTTGTCTTCCTCTGTCAACTGATCATAGGGAACTTCTAATGAAGCCATCGGTGAAGGCTGGGGGAGAGAAGGCAGGGTGGCAGAATTGCAGACCATGGCCATTTGAGCCACTTTCTCATGTAATTTACTTGTGCCTTCAGGACCTGCTCAAGCCTGATAACATATATACCACTTCCGTTTGATGATGGAATGCTGCTGTGCATGACCCACTATACGTGTCGGAAAGCAATGTTCTTGATAGGCAATTCAGGTCGCATGGTGACTTGATGACCCATAGTCAAACGTTCAGTTTCCACCAAAGCCCAGTAACAGGCCAAGAGCTGTCTCTCAAAAGGAGAGTAATTATCTGCAGAAGATGGCAGGGCCTTGATCCAAAATCCTAGAGGCCTCTGCTGTGATTCACCCATGGGGGCCTGCCAAAGGATCCAAACAGCATCCTTATCTGCCACTGACACCTCAAGCACCATTGGATCTGCGGATCATATGACCCAGGTGGCAGAGCAGCTTGCGCAGCAGCCTGAACCTGTTGCAGGGCCTGCTCCTGTTCTGGACCCCACTCAAAACTGGCAGCCTTTCAGGTCATTTGATAAATGGACCAGAATAACACACCCAAATGAGGAATAGGTTATCTCCAAAGTCCAAATAGGCCCACTAGGTGTCATGCCTCTTTCTTGGTTGTAGGAGAGGCCAACTGCAGCAACTTATCCTTCACCTTAGAACGAATATCTTGACAGGCCCTATGCCATTGGACCCCTAGAAATTTTACTGAGGTAGAAGGTCCCTGAATTTTAGTTGGATTTATTTCCCATCCTCTGGCATGCAAATGTCTCACCAATAAGTCCAATGTGTTTGCTGCTTCTTGCTCACTGGATCCAGTCAGCATAATGTCATCAATGTAATGGGCCAGTGTGACATCTTGCAGAAGCAAAAAGTGATCTAGGTCTCTCTGAATAAAATGATGACACAAAGCTGGAGAGTTGATATACCCTTGAGGTAGGACAGTAAAGGTATATTGCTGGCCTTGTCAGCTGAAGGCAAATCACTTCTGGTGGACCTTCTGGACAGGAATGGAGAAAAAGGCATTTGCCAACTCAATGGCTGCATATCAGGTACCAGGAGACGTATTCCTTTGCTTAAGCAATGAAACCATATCTGGTACAGCAGCTGCAATTGGAATCACCACTTGGTTAAGCTTACGATAATCCGCTGTCATTCTTCAAGATCCATCTGTCTTCTGCACAGGCCAAATGGGAGAGCTGAATGGGGATGTGGTGGGAATCACCACCCCTGTGTCTTTCATGTCCTTGATGTCACCATCAAGAGGTGTGATAGTGTTTTTTATTTACTATTTTTCTAGGTAGGGGCAGCTCTAATGGCCTCCATTTGGGCCTTCCCACCATAATAGCTCTACCGGTCAGGGAGCCAATGTGGGGGTTTTGCCAGCAGAAAAGTATGTCTATGCAAATTATGCATTCTGGCACTGGGGAAATGACCACAGGATGAGTTTGGGGGCCCACTGGACCCACTATAAGTCAGACTGAGCTAAAACTCCATTAATTACCTGATCTCCCTAAGCCCCTACTTTAACTGGGGGCCACAGTGACATTTCGGGTACCCTGGAATCAATGTCAGCTCAGAGCCAGAGTCCAGTAGTCCCTGAAATATCTGATCATTTCTCTTTCCTCAATGCAAAGTTACCCTGGTAAAAGGCTGGAGGTCTTCTTGGGGAAGGATTGGGGAAAGATTCATTGCATAAATTGTGGGTAATGTAGTGGGTTTCCTTCCTCAAGGGGACCTGGCTTCCCCTTCATTCAAAGGGTTCTGGGTCTGTAAACTGGCTCAAGTCTGGAAATTGATTGAGGGGCCATGATTCTTTGTTTTTATAATTCAAATTAGCCTTTTGTCCCTTTGATGTAGAATTCTCCTTATATAAATTAAGTAGGAACTCAGTAGGCTTCCTATCAATTTCATTTCTAGGAACTCTGTGATTAATTAGCCAGTGCCAGAGCTCTACACGAGTCAGACTATTCTGATTGCTGTTTTGTCTCTGCTGTGCATTATGGTAGCTATGCCCACCTTGTCTTTGACGGGTTGAGTGCCACCACTTGACCCCTGCTACCTTGGGATCCAATTATTACCACTGCATGTAAATTTTGTAGTTGGGTGACTGCAGCTCCCACTGTTAGAACTGACATATAGAGAAGAGTAATTACAGAGCTCTACAAAGATGCAGGTGCTGTCCTCGCAAATCTATTTCACAAGGCATTAATTGCAAGGGCATATCTTCTGGACCCTCCCAGCTGGGATGAGTAGGTCTAAAGTGGCTAATTCATTCCACCTCCCAATCTCCCTAAGCCTTTGGATCCCTTCCTCTACATTAAACCAAGGGAGATCAAGCATTTTCAGCTTGTTAACAGTGGGCCATCTTTTAATCCATATTTCAGGTAATCAAACAAATAAACAATTAGAACCTTATTAAACTCCCTGAGCTACAACATTAAATGCAGAGTCCCTACTTAGTGGGCCCAAATCAATAAATTCAGCCTGATCCAACTCTATGTTCCTTCCACCATTATCCCATACCCTCAATATCCATTCCAATGCCTGTTCTCCAGATTTCTGTTTATATAGAGAACTCAAGCAGTTATTTACAAATGTAGCACACCTCCTCATGGGTCACACTCTCAACCTCACCACTAGGGGTCTGCCAGGACTTTAGTCTAGTTATAGGTGTAGAAGTAAACAGAGGCATTGGGGGTGGCTCCTAAGGAGAACCAACATTATTTTGCCTGGCAACTGCCTCAGAGGAGGCCATCACTGTTGCCTCAGGCAGCACAGGGTTTATCTCTTCAGACAAAGGTGGAAAGACTGATGGCAGCATGGGTAGGGGAGGTGATGTTGACACTACTGGGGATGGGGAAGCTGTTCCTTCTGCAAAAAAGGTTCATCAGAGTTTACAAACTCTGTGTCCCCAGCTTCATCAGGGTTCTCCCACAGATCCCCATTGCAAGTTGCAGGGTCCCATTCTTTTCCAATCAATGCCCTCACTTTAACAGTAGACACCTGGCAATGCTGTGCATGCACCTTTCATTGCAGATCAGCCACTCACATGATAAGAGCTTGTGTCTATTTTTTCACAATTTCAGCTGTTTCCCAACAGGAGATAAGACTCTCATTCAGGGCAATCTTAGCAGATTTGAGGCACGGTATCTGCTTCTGAAGCTGGAAGACAGAATTCCTGAGTTCATCATTTTCTGTCACTAATTTGTCCACTGAACTTAAGAGCCAAAAACCAGGTTCATTACATTGCTTGGTTCTCCACATATGTTCCAAGGTATTATGTATAGAATCACTAAACCCCTTGACTCTCACAAGCGTTGAATCAGGAGTGTCAAATGCATTTGTTTTGCATAACTTTCTTTTTTTTTTTTTTTTTTTTTGAGACGGAGTCTCGCTCTGTCGCCTGGGCTGGAGTGCAGTGGCCGGATCTCAGCTCACTGCAAGCTCTGCCTCCCGGGTTTACGCCATTCTCCTGCCTCAGCCTCCCAAGTAACTGGGACTACAGGCGCCCGCCACCTCGCCCGGCTAGTTTTTTTTTTTGTATTTTTTAGTAGAGACGGGGTTTCACCGTGTTAGCCAGGATGGTCTCGATCTCCTGACCTCGTGATCCGCCCGTCTCGGCCTCCCAAAGTGCTGGGATTACAGGCTTGAGCCACCGCGCCCGGCCTGTTTTGCATAACTTTCTAAGCAGTTCACACCAAGGACTATCAATGGTCTCCATAGTATTAGAAGTAGACTCCTTAGCATTTTTGGGTCTAATCATATTAAGTAGCTAACTCCAGAAACCTTAAAGACAATAACAAAATTTGATGCTTTATATTCTATTCCTCTAGTACTTCTTCTGGTACCCAAATCTTACAAGTCAGGGTTCCCCACAGGGAAAGTACTAACTGGAATACATATATATATGTATTCCTATGGTGCACTCGTGGGATCCCCAGGCTGGCGTGGCAGGGCTGACCACTCCGTGCGGCATTGGTGGTATAGGGGTGAGCATAGCTGCCTTCCAAGCAGCTGACCCAATTTCTGGACAACGCGGCAAGCCGAGGGTTTTTTGCGGAGGTCCCGGGCGCGGAGCCGGGGTCTCGGAGACCCGAACCCTGGTCTTCTCCATGACAGGCGGGGATACTCACCACATACACATATGTATATACATATATACACACACAAGTTTATTAAGTATTAATTTACACAATCACAAAATCCCAAAATATGCTGTTTGCAAGCACGAGGAGGAAGGGCAGCTAGCTCAGGTCTCAAAACGGAAGAACTTGGAATCCAATGTTAGAGAGCAGGAAGCATCAGGCATGGGAGAGAGGTGTAGGCGGGGAAGCCAAGTCACTCTTCCCTTTTCACGTTTTTCTGCCTCCTTTATATGGGGTGGCAACCAATTAGACTGTGCACACCAGATTAAGTATGGGTCTGCCTTCCCCAGCCTGTTGACTTAAATGTTTATGACCTTTGGCAACACTGCCACAGATACACCAAGCAATACTAAGTTGCATCCGTCAATCCAATCAAGTTGACACTCAGTATTAACAAACACAGGCATAAAAAAAAAGAATGAAATCCTGTGATTGGCAGCAACATGAAAGAAACA